>NC_080672.1:229559650-229831179 GCF_030247195.1 Topomyia yanbarensis
TCGTGAATTATTGAATTATTGAATTATTGAATTATTGAATTATTGAATTATTGAATTATTGAATTATTGAATTATTGAATTATTGAATTATTGAATTATTGAATTATTGAATTATTGAATTATTGAATTATTGAATTATTGAATTATTGAATTAATGAATTATTGAATTATTGAATTATTGAATATTGAATTATTGAATTATTGAATTATAATATTGAATTATTGAATTATTGAATATTGAATTATTGAATTATTGAATTATTGAATTATTGAATTATTGAATTATTGAATTATTGAATTATTGAATTATTGAATTATTGAATTATTGAATTATGAATTATTGAATTATTGAATTATTGAATTATTGAATTATTGAATTATTGAATTATTGAATTATTGAATTATTGAATTATTGAATTATTGAATTATTGAATTATTGAATTATTGAATTATAATTATTGAATTATTGAATTATTGAATTATTGAATTATTGAATTATTGAATTATTGAATTATTGAATTATTGAATTATTGAATTATTGAATTATTGAATTATTGAATTATTGAATTATTGAATTATTGAATTATTGAATTATTGAATTATTGAATTATTGAATTATTGAATTATTGAATTATTGAATTATTGAATTATTGAATTATTGAATTATTGAATTATTGAATTATTGAATTATTGAATTATTGAATTATTGAATTATTGAATTATTGAATTATTGAATTATTGAATTATTGAATTATTGAATTATTGAATTATTGAATTATTGAATTATTGAATTATTGAATTATTGAATTATTGAATTATTGAATTATGAATTATTGAATATTGAATTATTGAATTATTGAATTATTGAATTATTGAATTATTGAATTATTGGAATTATTGAATTATTGAATTATTGAATTATTGAATTATTGAATTATTGAATTATTGAATTATTGAATTATTGAATATTGAATTATTGAATTATTGAATTATTGAATTATTGAATTATTGAATTATTGAATTATTGAATTATTGAATTATTGAATTATTGAATTATTGAATTATTGAATTATTGAATTATTGAATTATTGAATTATTGAATTATTGAATTATTGAATTATTGAATTATTGAATTATTGAATTATTGAATTATTGAATTATTGAATTATTGAATTATTGAATTATTGAATTATTGAATTATTGAATTATTGAATTATTGAATTATTGAATTATTGAATTATTGAATTATTGAATTATTGAATTATTGAATTATTGAATTATTGAATTATTGAATTATTGAATTATTGAATATTGAATTATTGAATTATTGAATTATTGAATTATTGAATTATTGAATTATTGAATTATTGAATTATTGAATTATTGAATTATTGAATTATTGAATTATTGAATTATTGAATTATTGAATTATTGAATTATTGAATTATTGAATTATTGAATTATTGAATTATTGAATTATTGAATTATTGAATTATTGAATTATTGAATTATTGAATTATTGAATTATTGAATTATTGAATTATTGAATATTGAATTATTGAATTATTGAATTATTGAATTATTGAATTATTGAATTATTGAATTATTGAATTATTGAATTATTGAATTATTGAATTATTGAATTTGATTTGAATTATTGAATTATTGAATTATTGAATTATTGAATTATTGAATTATTGAATTATTGAATTATTGAATTATTGAATTATTGAATTATTGAATTATTGAATTATTGAATTATTGAATTATTGAATTATTGATTATTGAATTATTGAATTATTGAATTATTGAATTATTGAATTATTGAATTATTGAATTATTGAATTATTGAATTATTGAATTATTGAATTATTGAATTATTGAATTATTGAATTATTGAATTATTGAATTATTGAATTATTGAATTATTGAATTATTGAATTATTGAATTATTGAATTATTGAATTATTGAATTATTGAATTATTGAATTATTGAATTATTGAATTATTGAATTATTGAATTATTGAATTATTGAATTATTGATTATGAATTATTGAATTATTGAATTATTGAATTTTGAATTATTGAATTATTGAATTATTGAATTATTGAATTATTGAATTATTGAATTATTGAATTATTGAATTATTGAATTATTGAATTATTGAATTATTGAATTATTGAATTATTGAATTATTGAATTATTGAATTATTGAATTATTGAATTATTGAATTATTGAATTATTGAATTATTGAATTATTGAATTATTGAATTATTGAATTATTGAATTATTGAATTATTGAATTATTGAATTATTGAATTATTGAATTATTGAATTATTGAATTATTGAATTATTGAATTATTGAATTATTGAATTATTGAATTATTGAATTATTGAATTATTGAATTATTGAATTATTGAATTATTGAATTATTGAATTATTGAATTGTTGAATTATTGAATTATTGAATTATTGAATTATTGAATTATTGAATTATTAAATTATTGAATTATCGAATTATTGAATTATTGAATTATTGAATTATTGAATTATTGAATTATTGAATTATTGAATTATTGAATTATTGAATTATTGAATTATTGAATTATTGAATTATTGAATTATTGAATTATTGAATTATTGAATTATTGAATTATTGAATTATTGAATTATTGAATTATTGAATTATTGAATTATTGAATGATTGAATTATTGAATTATTGAATTATTGAATTATTGAATTATTGAATTATTGAATTATTGAATTATTGAATTATTGAATTATTGAATTATTGAATTATTGAATTATTGAATTATTGAATTATTGAATTATTGAATTATTGAATTATTGAATTATTGAATTATTGAATTATTGAATTATTGAATTATTGAATTATTGAATTATTGAATTATTGAATTATTGAATTATTGAATTATTGAATTATTGAATTATTGAATTATTGAATTATTGAATTATTGAATTATTGAATTATTGAATTATTGAATTATTGAATTATTGAATTATTGAATTATTGAATTATTGAATTATTGAATTATTGAATTATTGAATTATTGAATTATTGAATTATTGAATTATTAAGTTATTGAAATATTGAATTATTGAATTTTTGAATAATTCAATTGAATTATTGAATTATTGAATTATTGAATTATTGAATTATTGAATTATTGAATTATTGAATTATTGAATTATTGAATTATTGAATTATTGAATTATTGAATTATTGAATTATTGAATTATTGAATTATTGAATTATTGAATTATTGAATTATTGAATTATTGAATTATTGAATTATTGAATTATTGAATTATTGAATTATTGAATTATTGAATTATTGAATTATTGAATTATTGAATTATTGAATTATTGAATTATTGAATTATTGAATTATTGAATTATTGAATTATTGAATTATTGAATTATTGAATTATTGAATTATTGAATTATTGAATTATTGAATTATTGAATTATTGAATTATTGAATTATTGAATTATTGAATTATTGAATTATTGAATTATTGAATTATTGAATTATTGAAGTATTGAATTATTGAATTATTGAATTATTGAATTATTGAATTATTGAATTATTGAATTATTGAATTATTGAATTATTGAATTATTGAATTATTGAATTATTGAATTATTGAATTATTGAATTATTGAATTATTGAATTATTGAATTATTGAATTATTGAATTATTGAATTATTGAATTATTGAATTATTGAATTATTGAATTATTGAATTATTGAATTATTGAATTATTGAATTATTGAATTATTGAATTATTGAATTATTGAATTATTAAATTATTGAATTATTGAATTATTGAATTATTGAATTATTGAATTATTGAATTATTGAATTATTGAATTATTGAATTATTGAATTATTGAATTATTGAATTATTGAATTATTGAATTATTGAATTATTGAATTATTGAATTATTGAATTATTGAATTATTGAATTATTGAATTATTGAATTATTGAATTATTGAATTATTGAATTATTGAATTATTGAATTATTGAATTATTGAATTATTGAATTATTGAATTATTGAATTATTGAATTATTGAATTATTGAATTATTGAATTATTGAATTATTGAATTATTGAATTATTGAATTATTGAATTATTGAATTATTGAATTATTGAATTATTGAATTATTGAATTATTGAATTATTGAATTATTGAATTATTGAATTATTGAATTATTGAATTATTGAATTATTGAATTATTGAATTATTGAATTATTGAATTATTGAATTATTGAATTATTGAATTATTGAATTATTGAATTATTGAATTATTGAATTATTGAATTATTGAATTATTGAATTATTGAATTATTGAATTATTGAATTATTGAATTATTGAATTATTGAATTATTGAATTATTGAATTATTGAATTATTGAATTATTGAATTATTGAATTATTGAATTATTGAATTATTGAATTATTGAATTATTGAATTATTGAATTATTGAATTATTGAATTCTTGAATTATTGAATTCTTGAATTATTGAATTATTGAATTATTGAATTATTGAATTATTGAATTATTGAATTATTGAATTACTGAATTATTGAAATATTGTATTATTGAATTATTGAATTATTGAATTATTGAATTATTGAATTATTGAATTATTGAATTATTGAATTATTGAATTATTGAATTATTGAATTATTGAATTATTGAATTATTGAATTATTGAATTATTGAATTATTGAATTATTGAATTATTGAATTATTGAATTATTGAATTATTGAATTATTGAATTATTGAATTATTGAATTATTGAATTATTGAATTATTGAATTATTGAATTATTGAATTATTTAATTATTGAATTATTTAATTATTTAATTATTTAATTATTGAATTATTGAATTATTGAATTATTGAATTATTGAATTATTGAATTATTGAATTATTGAATTATTGAATTATTGAATTATTGAATTATTGAATTATTGAATTATTGAATTATTGAATTATTGAATTATTGAATTATTGAATTATTGAATTATTGAATTATTGAATTATTGAATTATTGAATTATTGAATTATTGAATTATTGAATTATTGAATTATTGAATTATTGAATCATTGAATTATTGAATTATTGAATTATTGAATTATTGAATTATTGAATTATTGAATTATTGATTTACTGAATTATTGAATTATTGAATTATTGAATTATTGAATTATTGAATTATTGAATTATTGAATTATTGAATTATTAAATTATTGAATTATTGAATTATTGAATTATTGAATTATTGAATTATTGAATTATTGAATTATTGAATTATTGAATTATTGAATTTTTGAATTATTGAATTATTGAATTATTGAATTATTGAATTATTGAATTATTGAATTATTGAATTATTGAATTATTGAATTATTGAATTAATGGATTATTGAATTATTGAATTATTGAATTATTGAATTATTGAATTATTGAATTATTGAATTATTGAATTATTGAATTATTGAATTATTGAATTATTGAATTATTGAATTATTGAATTATTGAATTATTGAATTATTGAATTATTGAATTATTGAATTATTGAATTATTGAATTATTGAATTATTGAATTATTGAATTATTGAATTATTGAATTATTGAATTATTGAATTATTGAATTATTGAATTATTGAATTATTGAATTATTGAATTATTGAATTATTGAATTATTGAATTATTGAATTATTGAATTATTGAATTATTGAATTATTGAATTATTGAATTATTGAATTATTGAATTATTGAATTATTGAATTATTGAATTATTGAATTATTGAATTATTAAGTTATTGAAATATTGAATTATTGAATTTTTGAATAATTCAATTGAATTATTGAATTATTGAATAATTCAATTGGATTATTGAATTATTGAATTACTAAAAACTAAGCTATATATATATTATTACCCATTCCATTCTCTTCACACTCACGGGAAAACATATGCATCAAACAAAATGACGTCATGAACAACGTTTGTATACCGTTTGATGTCTCTACCTTGTTTCGATAAGTTTCGATATTTGGCAAGCTGCGACATCTTGCGGAGAAAATGCATCCGCCCTCCCAAAGACAGCAACCGTGCACAAAAAAGTGGCCTAGCAAATATTCAGGCTGAATATTTTCAGGCAACATTACAAACGACAAACTTTTGTCAAAGCGTGGCGTGTCTTGTTATGTTGCCACATGTGAATAGGTGGAACAAAATGTATAGTGAATATTCGAGGCAACATGTGGCGGATACATGTTGCCTGTTGCTTGTGGCCTCGTGAGCAAACTGCTTATAAGTGACACACACACTTCATAGTAAAACTATCTTTTTCAGATTTGATTTTTCGGACTCTGATCATCAACGATCTTTTGGGGTATACATAATATCATTGTCTCATTGTGATAAAGTTCATCTATGACAAATCAAGAGAACACTAGAAATTCTGTTTGATGAGCTTTTTGCAGAAATAGCAAAAGCTTCGATAGAATCAGATAAGCAAAAATTCCAATTTTTGATTTTTAAAGAGACTTATGAAAAATAAATACAATAGAAGTATTTCTGTGTATTTCAGCTATTACTATAGTGTGCTAATAGTGTAATTGAAGTGTCACGAAGATCCCCAGCCTTTTGTAATGAATCGCAAGTAAACACAACCATCTTAACAGTGTGTCGGTTTTCCCTAACCAAAGGGTGTCGGTTTTACCCCAACAGCGCATATTTTTTACATTTCTTACAAAAGAAATGTATAGGATTCGCTCAAACTTTGAAAAAAATTTCCGAGGCCCGGAGGGCCGAGTCTCATATACCAATCGACTTAGCTCGACAAATTGAGACAATGTCTGTATGTGTGTGTGTGCGTGTGTGTATGTTGTATGTATGTACAAAATGTCATGTAATTATCTCAGCAATGGCTGAACCGATCTTAATGGAATTAGTTTCAAATGAAAGGCCTAACGTTGCCATTTGACACTATTATTTTTGATTTTCGATATGTTGTTTACTTTGTGAGATATGGGCGATTTTGTCAAAACACAAGAGGTTTTTTGCGAATAACTTTTGAAAATTACAATATTGTCCAACACACTGCACATTATTAGAAAGCTTGTTAAAATACCTTTCTAACAAGCTATAGATTGTCTAAATCCGTGCACGAGCGGCGGAGATATTAAACATTTTGTATTTTTAGTCTTCGCTTACCAATTTCCACAAACTAAAAATGAAATTGTTTCATACAGAGTATTGCTTTACTGGTGTTTTAGGGGCAAAACTAAACCGATTTTGAATATCGGGGTATGAAAACACATCTACGTGATTCAAGGAATTCGATGTTGAGAACATTTTGTGAATTACCTTTGTAATAAATTAACTATTTCTCAAAAATCAATATATAAGTTCACTTCAAAGACAAAATAATGTGTTGATAAAGAAACAGTGAGTTCTAGTATTTATCCCTTTGATTAGGCATTGCGTTCAATCATGAGGTAAATGTTGGATGGCATATCAATACACAGATCAACAAGTAATTCACCTAGTAGTGAGATAAAAGATTTCTCATATAATTATACTCGTGGCGTCACCGAAAGCAACTGTATGTTTGAAGCCCAAAAATCTAGCGAAAATTTTGCTCTTTTCCTTTTACTACTCACATTAATTATGACAAGAATGAAAGAAATCAATATATCATAATAATATACCTATAAAAATAATGTCACTGCATTAACCATCATTTGCCATTCCTCACACGCCCCCCCATCTCTCTCTCTCTCTCTCTCTCTCTCTCTGTCTCTCTCTCTCTCTCTCTCTCTCTCTCTCTCTCTCTCTCTCTCTCTCTCTCTCTCTCTCTCTCTCTCTCTCTCTCTCTCTCTCTCTCTCTCTCTTTCTCTCTCTGTCTCTCTTCTATCGCATCTATCTAGCTATTCCTGTATTCATTTCTAAGTTGTGTGATAATCTGCCAATCTGAAATATTTATTAATTGTAATTGCGAAGGTTTGAAAAAACAAAACTATTTTTTGTCTGCTGCTACATCAACTCAATTTTAATTCAATTATATTCAAAGCCTGTATCTACACTATAATTAAGGAAATTCATGGCTATACCCGAAAAATATTTGGCTTAACTGGGTAATATGAAAGTTTGACGATGAAAATTTTCAAAAGAAACATTCCACTATTCGTATCTCTATTGAATTTTGAATGAAATATATGCTCAAAGACTGAAAGCTGAAGTCAGCAGGATTGGACTTGCCATCAACGTTTCGAAGACAAAATACATGAGAGGAAGGTGTTCTAGAGACGACAATGTGAACCTCCCACCCGAGTTCGGATTGACGGTGACGAAATCGAGATGGTGTGTATTTGGGCTCACTGGTAACCGACGATAATGATAACATCAGAGAAATTCAGAGACGGATCTTGGCGGGAAATCGTGCCTACTTTGGACTCCGGAGGACGCTCCGGTCGAACAAAATTCGCCGCCGCACGAAGTTGATTATCTACAAGACGCTGATTAAATCGGTGGTCCTCTACGGCCACGACACCTGGACTATGCTCGTGGAGGACCAACGCGCTCTTGGAGTTTTTGAACGAAAGGTGTTGCAGATGGAAGACGGAACGTTGCGCAGGCGAATGAACCATGAGTTATATCAGCTGCACATTCGTTGTATTGGTACGAACTTTCATGAAAAAAACGGATCAAAGACCAAAAATATCCACAAATCAGATCCAGGAAAAGAAGTCTCCCAAAGTACCCACTCTCGATGAGGGATGCAACTGCAATGTGTCTTCTAACTTATCGTCGTCCATATCTGGATATACTGAGTAGTTTGAACCATTTCTTTTTCACAGTATTGGTCTGTATAGGACTTATTTATCCATATTTTCTGTACGAGAATTCCGAACGAAACAATATGAAAGCTATAAGGATGAATGGAAAGAGACTGCATTGCAATCAACTGAATGCACGGCTTTTATGCTATCGACATAGCCTAGACATTTCACACTATTTACTTCAATGCAAATAAAAATTTTGAAATATCTACCTGTCTCCTTCACGAATCGCATTCTCCCTGTCGTTCTCTGTTCAAGGAGCTTGAAAGAACATGTGACCTTGTCTCACTTTACTATATTCAATTGCGTGTTAAAATACTGGACCAGTAAATTCTATTCTGTACATAAATCTTTTTTTCGGGAATATGTGACCAAAAAGTAAACTTCGAATTCCAAAGCAAATTGAACGTTCCAGGTTCCTGATAAATAATTAAGGTCCAACAATAAAGTAGAAACACCAGATAATCTTAAAACGACGCCGTCAAGTAAAGAAGCATGAAAACTAAAAGAATAAAACCAAAAAAGATGGAAGCCCTAGAAAGTCCGTTGCATATTTATTAGCCTTTTCTCAGAGGATGGGATTTTCAAAACATTTCAAAACTTTTTGATGCGATGGTTCTCAAATTCGTACAATCCGGTTTATTCATTTTCTTAATTCAAAAACGTTTTTAGCTTCAAATATATGACCGTTTCATTTTAATTAATTATTTCATTCCGCATCTTTTTTTTCGTTTTGTTCATCTGCGTTCATTTTACTTATTTTATTCGTTTCATGCTTTGGGTTCACTCTGATCAGTTTATTCTTTTTGTGCATTTTACTCATATCATTCATTTAACTTATTTTATTCATTATTTTCATTGTATGCATTTTATTCATTTTTTCCAGTTTATTTATTTTGTTCAGTTTCTCCATTTTAATAATCTGACTACTTTTTCAGTTTCAATCATTTCATCAAAATAATTTATTTGATTCAATTTATTTCTTTATATTAATTTATAACATTTTACCATTGTTCAATTTTTCATTTTAATCAATGCATTTAATTCTGCCAATTTTCTTCTTTTTATTCATTCTATCACTTCAGCTCATTTTGTTTATTTGATTCGTTTGTTTTATTTATGCATTTCATTTATTTTTTACTTTATTCATTTTGTTCATCTATTCTTTTTATTCATCCATTTCATTAATTTGATTCATTGTATTCACTGGATGAATTAAATCAATTTAATTCATTTGATTCATTTGATTCTTGTGATTCATGTGATTCATTTGATTCATATGATTCATTTAATTCATTTGATTCATTTGATTCAGTTAATTCATTTGATTCATTTGATTCATTTGATTTATTTGATTCGTGTGATTCATTTGATTCATATGATTCATATGACATATGAATCATATGAATCATATGAATCAAATGAATCACACGAATCAAATAAATCAAATGAATCAAATGAATCAAATGAATTAACTGAATCAAATGACTCAAATGAATCAAATGAATTAAATGAAATTAAATGATTCATATGATTCATTTAATTCATTTGGTTCATTTGATTAATTTGATTCGTTTGATTCATTTGATTTATTTGATTCATTTGAATCATTTGTTTCATTTGATTCATTTTATTCATATCTTTAATTTTATGCATTTGTTCAGTTATTCGTTTTATTTCATTCAATTTGTTAGTATGAGTCAATTTATTCTATTAATCTTATAACTATTTCTAAATATAATCTTAATTTTTATTTAATAACATAATCTAATTTGATTCGTGTATATTTTATATATGTATATAATTTTGGTTAACATTAATTTTGCTACTCATTTCATGAATTTAAAAACCTATTATTTCATTTTTTGCTTTACTTTTTCATTTCGTTCGTTTTGTTGATTTTTATAATTTATTCAGTTTATTCGAGATTTTATTCGTGCAAGACTAGAAACTGTTTTCATCCCACCTCTAGTTGGGTGCCTACTTCTCGTGAGTTCTTCAAACTAATCCAATAGTGAAATGTGTAAGAAATATCTCATCTCACTGATAGGTGGATTAAATCGGTTTTTATAAAAGCAATTAAAAATATTGTATTTCTCAAACTCGTCTTTTTTATTATAGAGGTTTTAACCTTAAGGTCATTCGCCTCTTCGGGTTAGAAAAATCTCTTATGAAACATTTCTAACCCTATGTGCGGGGTCGGGACTCGAACCCAGATGCGCTGCGTACAAGGCAATCGATTTACCAACTACGCTACGCTCACCCCTATAGGAAACTCGTCTTCAATGCACCTAGTTGATCATAGTAAAGGCCGATAATAATAGGTACTGAAAAATGGGGTGATTTGAAAAGCTTTTGTTCGGTTAAAACCTTAAAATCTACCGACGAAATTTTACATCCTGACGAGTATGAACGCTGCTGTCGTATGTTTTGTTTATTTTTATGACATTCGGCGTACTAACGTTAATCCAATTTTTCTTCAAATGCTCTACATAAACGTACTAATAATAATGTATCATTATGAAATGAATAAAAACTTGATTTCTAGGAAAAGTTGTGGGGTGTCGGTTTTTCCCACAATTCCCCTACCAGTGTATTACTTGCGGTATAAATCAGTTTCGTTAACATTTTGTCTATATAATATGATAATAAGATGGTAATAATATATACCCTGATCAGGAGGTAAGAAATAGGAAAATCACTGGTTCCAATAGCTAGTCTGTTCTGTCGAGTCTCGACCTAGATAGACGCTTTGTGTTAGTAGAAGTAGTTCTTCAGCTCTAAACGTTGGGATTTCACTTAGATATCCGTTGAAATAACTGTTCAAGTTACGTACCGAAATTTGGCACTAGATTTTTTTTTACGATTTTGAATATAACCATATTTCGCATAGTTCAAAAAACCAAACCTCATATTCGTGGATTCAATACTTTTTGGTCTATCAACTATTACTTGAAAGGAATCGTTATGTTAAAAAACCTGTTTTAATCCACCTAGAGGTGCAATTGTGCCTTTCTCATTTCTCCAAACTATGATTTAATAGCTGGTTCGTACAATATAACATTATGGAAATGTCTTTCATTTTTATTACACTTGGTAAGTATATATAAGAGCACCTTTTTGCATTCATCGCGGTATCGGTTTGAATCGTAGTTTTCTATGTGATCGCACTCCACAGTTTCCGGGGACGCAACATCTTTCATTTGAGACTAAGTTGATCAAATCGTTCTAGACATTTTCGAGAAACCAATATAACCGTTATTCTGAATTTGGATGCTTCCGGATCCGTCGATGGTGGCCAGTGTGGCCAAAGAGACTTTGAATGACTGTTGGTGATCTAGATCTACAAAATCAACAGTTGAGTTTACATTTTGGAAAAAAATTCCCCTTTTTACATTCATCGCAGAATTCGTTAGAATCAGGATTTACTGCGTGTTCGTACGTATCACCCTGTAATTCAGGAACCAGAACTCGGATCCACACAAAATTCAACAGCAGCTGATGGACCTTTTATTTAAAATCAAGTTTGTCAAAATCGGTTCAAAAAATTCCGAGAAACCGATGTGGACAAATCAACAAATTTTGTTTTGTAACCATACTCTTCAACTCGTAATCCGGAACAATATGTCGGTTGAAAATGAAATTCAATAGCAACCTATGGGTATATTATACCTTTCATTTGAATCTTAGTTTGTAAAAATCGGTTCAGCCATCTCCGAGAAACCGATGTGGACATTTTGTTAACAAATCCGCACATACACACACATATATACATACATATATACATACATACATACATACATACATACATACATACACACATACATACATACACACATACACACATACATACATACGTCGCTGCGGCGAGGAGGGACATAAAGAGCGGGGTTGCACTAAGGCACACAAGTGCCTTATCTGCACCGCTAAGAAGCAGGCCCATAAACATGCTATGGGCGGACCTTCGTGTCCCTTCGGTGAGTTAAATAAGAAGAAGCCGTGAACGTCACACAGCTAAATCTTAACCATTGTGCAGCAGCCCAACAGCTGCTGTGGCAGTCGGTCTCGGAGTCGAGGACAGATGTCGCCCTCTTATCAGACCCGTACCGCATCCCTGCCGGCAAAGGCAATTGGGTGTCGGACGGGTCTGGAATGGTGGCAATCTGTACAACGGGACGGTTCCCGGGTCAAGAGGTAATACACTCCTCCGCCGAGGGTGTTGCGATTGCCAAGATCAATGGTGTGTTCTATTGCAGCTGCTACGCCCCACCAAGGTGGCCAATAGAACAGTTCAACCAGATGATCGACAGGCTCTCGTCGGACCTAGTGAGCCGGAAACCGGTAGTCATAGCGGGAGACTTTAACGCTTGGGCAGTGGAGTGGGGCAGCCGCTGTACAAATAGCAGGGGTCAAGCGCTAATGGAGGCGCTTGTGCTAGCTAATAATGGCTCCGCTAGTACATTCCGCAGAAACGGAGTGGAGGCGTGGATTGACGTAACATTTGCCAGCCCGAGTGTGGCTCCAGGCATGGAATGGAGGGTAGACGAAGGCTACACCCATAGCGATCATTTAGCAATCCGCTTTAGGATCAACTATGGTGTGCAGCATCCGAGGGCGGGAGATCCCTGTCAGGTACGCGGGTGGAAGTCCAATCACTTCGACAGCGAAGCTTTCACCGCGGCCCTGGGACTGGAGGCCAACACCGACAGTCTAAGCGGGGATGCGCTGGTAGCTGTTCTATCACGCGCGTGCGACGCCACTATGCCGAGAAAAACACTGCCAAGAAACGGTAGATGCCCGGTATACTGGTGGAGTGCCGAGATTGCAGCTCTACGGTCAGCCTGCCTCAGAGCTAGACGTAGGATGCAAAGAGCTCGCACCGAGGATGCAAGAGAGAACCGCCGTGAAGTGTTTCGAGCTGCGAAATTGGCCCTTAACAAGGCCATTAAAAGCAGCAAGAGAGCGTGCTTCGACAACCTGTGTGAGAGTGCCAACGCGAATCCGTGGGGTGACGCCTACAGGATTGTGATGGCCAAGACCAAAGGGGGCTCCTCACCCCCAGAACGGTCTCCGGACCGGTTGGCAACGATTATCGAAGTACTCTTCCCGTCTCGAGCCACAAGTCCCTGGCCACCTGCACTACGAGACAGTGCGAGCACGGCCGAAATGGTGGCTCCAGTGACGAATGAAGATCTACTCGCAGTGGCTAAATCCCTAGCAATGAACAAAGCTCCAGGGCCGGATGGAGTTCCAAACAACGCTCTCAAGGCAGCGATCATAGCAAACCCGAACATGTTCAGGCTAGCTATGCAGAGATGCCTTGACGAGTGCCGTTTCCCCGATAGATGGAAAAGGCAGAAATTGGTGCTGTTGCCGAAGCCCGGGAAGCCGCCAGGCGACCCATCGGCATACAGACCAATCTGTCTGATCGCCACGACTGGCAAACTGCTTGAGAGGATCATCCTCAACAGGCTAACCCCGTACGCGGAAGGTACGGACGGTCTGTCAAGCAACCAGTTTGGCTTTCGGAAGGGTAAGTCCACAGTGGACGCTCTCAACTCAGTGATAAATACTGCCGAGATAGCGATCCAACCGAAAAGGCGAGGTATTCGATACTGTGCGTTAGTGACACTTGACGTGAAGAACGCATTCAACAGCGCAAACTGGGATGCCATCGCGCTCTCGTTACACCGGCTTAGCCTACCGGTGTGTCTGTACCGGATCTTGGAAAGTTACTTCCAGAACCGCGTACTGCTATACGAGATCGATGCCGGTCAGAAAAGGGTTCTGATTACCGCCGGAGTCCCGCAGGGCTCAATCCTAGGCCCGGTGCTATGGAACCTCATGTATGACGGGGTTCTGAGACTGAAGTTGCTTCCTGGGGTCAAGATCGTCGGCTTTGCTGACGACGTAACCTTGGAGGTCTACGGGGAGTCAATTCCTGAGGTAGAACTAACCGCAGAACACGCGATTAGCACGGTGGAGGAATGGATGAGCGCGAGAGGCCTGGTGCTCGCTCATCATAAGACGGAGGTAGTTATCGTCAACAACCGCAAGTCGGCACAACATGCAGTTATCCATGTGGAAGAAGTCGCGATCACTTCACAGCGAAGTCTGAAGTCTCTCGGAGTCATTATAGATGACAAGCTGACCTTCGGCAGCCATGTCGACTATACATGCAAGAGAGCGTCGACTGCTGTTGCGGCTCTATCGAGAATGATGTCCAACAGCTCAAAGGTGTGCACCAGTAGACGTAGGTTACTGGCAGGCGTTGCCGTATCTATCCTCAGGTACGGCGGCCCGTCATGGTCAAGAGCACTGAGGGTAATCAGTTACCTACAGAAACTGGAGAGCACCTACCGCGTGATGTGCCTCAGAGTGATATCTGCCTACCGCACGGTATCACACGATGCATCCTGCGTGATAGCGAGCATGATGCCAGTCGGGCTGGTTATGCGGGAAGATGAGGAGTGCTTTGAGCTACGTGGAAATAGGGGAGCCCGCGAGCGCACCAGGGTGACCTCGGTCGCCAGATGGCAGCGTGAGTGGGACAACTCCTCGAAAGGTAGGTGGACCCACCGGCTGATACCTAGCATATCGAGCTGGGTGGGAAGACCCCATGGGGAAGTTCACTTCCACCTGACACAATTCCTGTCAGGCCATGGCTGTTTCCGACAGTACCTCCACAGGTTCGGTCACGCGGAGGTCCCAGTCTGCTCGGACTGCCCAGGTGTAGACGAAACTGCCGAACACATACTGTTCGTATGTCATCGGTTCGACGTCGAAGGAAGAGCAATGCTTGACGTCTGTGGCTGGGACACAACCCCTGATACCCTTATTCAGCGGATGTGTCAATCGGTGGAGAAGTGGAACGCAGTCTCGGCTGCTACCATCCAGATTGCCGTAGGCTACAGGTAATCTGGCGAACCGAGCAACAGACGACGGGCACGGCTAACTAGTGATTGGTTAGCTGGAGCGAAAAACGCCAAGCGCAAAAAAGGGAGTGAATGGTCTGTTCATGCCGAGGCAGGTTTGGCGCAGCGACTGGCAACCGCGTAAGGGGTAAACCCAGCCACCCCGAAGCAAGACAGAAGAGTGAGTGTATAGGCGTATAAGTGGACTGCCTCATGCCAAGACGGGAGGGTCGTAGCGTAACGATTATCGAAGTACTCTTCCCGTCTCGAGCCACAAGTCCCTGGCCACCTGCACTACGAGACAGTGCGGGCACGGCCGAAATGGTGGCTCCAGTGACGAATGAAGATCTACTCGCAGTGGCTAAATCCCTAGCAATGAACAAAGCTCCAGGGCCGGATAGAGTTCCAAACAACGCTCTCAAGGCAGCGATCATAGCGAACCCGAACATGTTCAGGCTAGCTATGCAGAGATGCCTTGACGAGTGCCGTTTCCCCGATAGATGGAAAAGGCAGAAATTGGTGCTGTTGCCGAAGCCCGGGAAGCCGCCAGGCGACCCATCGGCATACAGACCAATCTGTCTGATCGCCACGACTGGCAAACTGCTTGAGAGGATCATCCTCAACAGGCTAACCCCGTACGCGGAAGGTACGGACGGTCTGTCAAGCAACCAGTTTGGCTTTCGGAAGGGTAAGTCCACAGTGGACGCTCTCAACTCAGTGATAAATACTGCCGAGATAGCGATCCAACCGAAAAGGCGAGGTATTCGATACTGTGCGTTAGTGACACTTGACGTGAAGAACGCATTCAACAGCGCAAACTGGGATGCCATCGCGCTCTCGTTACACCGGCTTAGCCTACCGGTGTGTCTGTACCGGATCTTGGAAAGTTACTTCCAGAACCGCGTACTGCTATACGAGATCGATGCCGGTCAGAAAAGGGCTCTGATTACCGCCGGAGTCCCGCAGGGCTCGATCCTAGGCCCGGTGCTATGGAACCTCATGTATGACGGGGTTCTGAGACTGAAGTTGCTTCCTGGGGTCAAGATCGTCGGCTTTGCTGACGACGTAACCTTGGAGGTCTACGGGGAGTCAATTCCTGAGGTAGAACTAACCGCAGAACACGCGATCAGCACGGTGGAGGAATGGATGAGCGCGAGAGGCCTGGAGCTCGCTCATCATAAGACGGAGGTAGTTATCGTCAACAACCGCAAGTCGGCACAACATGCAGTTATCCATGTGGGAGAAGTCGCGATCACTTCACAGCGAAGTCTGAAGTCTCTCGGAGTCATTATAGATGACAAGCTGACCTTCGGCAGCCATGTCGACTATACATGCAAGAGAGCGTCGACTGCTGTTGCGGCTCTATCGAGAATGATGTCCAACAGCTCAAAGGTGTGCGCCAGTAGACGTAGGTTACTGGCAGGCGTTGCCGTATCTATCCTCAGGTACGGCGGCCCGTCATGGTCAAGAGCACTGAGGGTAATCAGTTACCTACAGAAACTGGAGAGCACCTACCGCGTGATGTGCCTCAGAGTGATATCTGCCTACCGCACGGTATCACACGATGCATCCTGCGTGATAGCGAGCATGATGCCAGTCGGGCTGGTTATTCGGGAAGATGAGGAGTGCTTTGAGCTACGTGGAAATAGGGGAGCCCGCGAGCGCACCAGGGTGACCTCGGTCGCCAGATGGCAGCGTGAGTGGGACAACTCCTCGAAAGGTAGGTGGACCCACCGGCTGATACCTAGCATATCGAGCTGGGTGGGAAGACCCCATGGGGAAGTTCACTTCCACCTGACACAATTCCTGTCAGGCCATGGCTGTTTCCGACAGTACCTCCACAGGTTCGGTCACGCGGAGGTCCCAGTCTGCTCGGACTGCCCAGGTGTAGACGAAACTGCCGAACACATACTGTTCGTATGTCATCGGTTCGACGTCGAAGGAAGAGCAATGCTTGACGTCTGTGGCTGGGACACAACCCCTGATACCCTTATTCAGCGGATGTGTCAATCGGTGGAGAAGTGGAACGCAGTCTCGGCTGCTACCATCCAGATTACCGTAGGCTACAGGTAATCTGGCGAACCGAGCAACAGACGACGGGCACGGCTAACTAGTGATTGGTTAGCTGGAGCGAAAAACGCCAAGCGCAAAAAAGGGAGTGAATGGTCTGTTCATGCCGAGGCAGGTTTGGCGCAGCGACTGGCAACCGCGTAAGGGGTAAACCCAGCCACCCCGAAGCAAGACAGAAGAGTGAGTGTATAGCCGTATAAGTGGACTGCCTCATGCCAAGACGGGAGGGTCGTAGCGTAGTATGTTGGGACTTAGCTATCGATACCTCATGGCGTGGAAGAGGAGTGACAGGGTGAGCATTCAAGTCAGTCTCACACAGCATGTTAAGGGTGAGCACAAAAGTCAGCCTCACATGGCATGGTAGAGGCTAGCACAAAAGTCAGCCTAGCAAGGAATGAAAAAGGTGAGCACACAAGTCAGCCTCGCATGGTATGTCAGAAGTGGAGCCTAAGAAAAATGTCCCACATGGGATGCCAGGGGGAGTGACAGAGGTACAATAGAGTGGCACGATCGAGAGTGAATCAGGTGATAGGGTGAGCACCCAAGTCAGCCTCACATGGTATGGGTGGGGCGAGCACAAAAGTAAGCCTAGCAAGCAATGAGTAAGGTGAGCCTCGCAAGGAACGAAAAAGGTGAGCACAAAAGTCAGCCAAATGTGGGAGTGTTTGAGAGTGAATCAAAGTGCGATTGGGAGAGCACCCAAGTAAACCTCATATAGGACGTATGAACGCGTGAGTGAGAGTGAATGAGTACATTTAGTACAGCCATCCCCCCAGAAGTAATACCGAGAGGTAGTTCCTGGAAGGAATGATGGCGGAGCCCAATGGAGTTTAGTCGGTATTAATGGCAACGTCACCATTCGAGCCCAGCCACGAACTTAATGAGCTACGTGTCGACGGTGAAACACTTGAAACAAAAAAATATCATACTCCATTAGCCTAATCAGCATTAGATCAATGTTATCTGCTTGCTAACTCATTTTGTCATGCGGGGGTGGGTATGTGAGGAAGGCGAAAGTCCCATGAACGAACGACTCCCCAGCTTAAATTGGTATGCTTTGTGATATAGTGGTGGTTTAAAGATGATGGGGGTGAAAGGGAGGGGTATGAGGACTGGATGGGGTGGTGGTCTGAGGGGTGATTTAAGGAGATTTTTAAAGGAGGGGAGTGAACAGTAGTGGGGGGATGTAACCCCTCTCCGTAAACCATCAACTACGCCCCTGTTAAAATCCAGAAACCTTATGCGAGTCGAAAAAAAATCAGGATTAGGTTGACGTTTTTCAGAGTGATTGCATAACCTTTCTATATGAGAAAGGCAAAAATGCAAAAATGTGCCAAAATCCAGAAAAGTGAACCGTCGTCAATTTTTTTTCCAGTTTGCATCAAATCTCAACGTTTCATGCACCTTGAACACATTTAGCATCAAAAATAAAAATTTTATTTTTAATTTTTCCTATAGTTTATATGAGAAATTTCTGTGTGGCCGCACTCTGAATCCCGTAATTCCGGAACCAGAATTCCGATCGATCCAAAATTCAATAGCAGCCGATGGGATGGTTGCACCTTTCATTTGAGACTAAGTTTGGGCAAATCGGTCCTGCCATCTCTGAGAAAAATGAGTGACATTATTTGACACATACGCACATACATACACACACATACACACACATACACACACATACATACACACATACAGACTTTTTCCGATCTCGACGAACTGAGTCGAATGGGATATGACACTCGGCCTTTCGGGCCGGGATTACGTTGACGTTTTTCAGAGTGATTGCATAACCTTTCTATATGAGAAAGGCAAAAACATACATACATACATACATACATACATACATACATACATACATACTCACATACATACACACAGATATTTTGCGATCTCGGCGAACTGAGTCGAATGTTATATGAGACTCGGACCTCCGGGCCTCGGTTAGAAAGTCGGTTTTTGGAGCAATTGCGTAACCTTTCTATATGAGAAAGGCAAAAGAATAATATTTAATTAGTTTAATCTGCATGAGTTCAATGATATCTTCATGTGATTATATTTTGAAATGTTGGTGGAATGGGTTTGAAAGTGGAGGGAATGAGTGGTTAGTAGAGTGGGAGTGGAGGATGCGTCAGAAATCCTTCATCTTATTTCGGTATACGGGGTGGATGAAGGAAATGCGGGCGTGAGGGTGGTCCAAGGGGAGGGGAGTGATGAAGGAGGGAGGTGTAAGGGTAAGGCGGGGGGAGGGGCGGCGACGCAATGCTCAACTGCATATTTTGCCTTCCATTTGAGACTTGGTTTGAGAAAATCGGTTCAGTCATCACCGAAGAACCGATGTGACTTTAATTGTGGAATATGCCCTGAATTCCGGACTTCCGAAATCGTCGATAGTGGACAATATATTCAAAGAATGTTTGATTGGCAATCAGTGATCTAGATCTGCAATTAGAAGTAATTTGGTGACCATTTCAATAGTTTTTAGCCTCTGAGGTATTACGATTGTACCGATTTATATGGGAAATTCCAGTGTATCCTTACTAACACCTCTCTAACTCCGGAAGCAAGTGTGGAATGGGTGTGATATTAGCTTAGGAACTTGGCGGGTTCCCCGGGGGCGTCATGAACCGTCATAGGTGGCCAATGTGGTCAAAGCTGCTTTGATTGATCATTGGTGATCCAGACCCGCAAACTAGAGTAATGTTACATCAATTTCAATATGTTTTACATCATTTGAACATCATGGTGGTACCAGTTTATATGGGAATTTGCTGTGTGACCGCACTCTTCAACCCGTAACTCCGGAACCGGATCAACTAAAAATTCAATAGCAGCTTATGGGAGCGTTAAACCTTTCAGATGAAACTAAGTTTGCGAAAATCGGTTCAGCCATCTCTGAGAAAATTGTGTGAGTTTAAATGACACACACACACATACATACACACAGACATTTGCCGATCTCGACGAACTGAATCGAATGGTGTATGACACTCGGCCCTCTGGGCCTCTGTTAAAAAGTCGATTTTTACAGTGATTGCATAGCCTTTCTTTATATGAGAAAGGCAAAACGTGGTATTTTGAAAACCGTGCAAAAATTTGGGCAAAAATACCCGTGAAAAACAGGCAACACGCTATAAGATTTTAGGAAAAAATCCGCTCATGTGGCAGAGCTGAATAATCATTAGATTGATTTGAGCAAACTGATTGCTAGCATATATTCATAGCATAAAGTCATAAAGCTCAAAAGTAATATTGTACGTAGTTTTCGAAACGAAATCATTCTTTTATCATGATTTATTATAAGGGTGCAATATTTTGGCGCTTCTTGTAGCTAGGATGAGTAATTTATTTTTTTTTATAAATTTATAGTATCAATTGGAAAGAAATCGGCAATCGAAGCTTTTTAGTAGATTTCTCCACAAACGAAGCTTTATCTGTGAGTTCTAAAATACAAACAGGGCAACTATCAATGATGTAACGCAAAATTTTCATTTCATTTACCCCCTCTCTCTTCTCAAGGTTATTGGTTATTTCCTTGGTAAATAAGTCACGAAATAGATTTGGTATGTTACAGGCTACTTTTTTACACCATATTTCACAAAATGTTGAAATTTTTCATTGTCCCTCCCTCAATACAAGTGTGGCATGATTTATAATTAGCCCCTGCACCAAGCTTTCGGGTAGTACTAATTTAGCACAAACCCTGTGCTTTTCTACTGCGCAGAACAAGCGACGATATAATGCCTACGACGAGAAAATTGAAAAACGCTGTTATGAAGTTTTTCAAATCAAGTTTTACTTGCTACCATTAGTTTCCTCGGATTCTTACGAATCCATTGATATACTATACTTGGGTAGTTTTATGGGAAAAGCGAGAGAAAAAGAGGGTTGAAGAAATCATTCATTTCATTCGTGCACGCATACATTCATATGAGTATCGTATATGCATATTATATTGATATCCTCAATTCTGCAGATAAGACGAAAAAGAAGCCCGACGGGGGCCTTAATTAGTGGAAATTGGCAAGCGAGGACTAAAAATACAAAATGTTTAATATCTTCGCCGCTCGTGCACGGATTTAGACAATCTATAGCTTGTTAGATAGGTATTTTTACAAGCTTTTTATTCATGTGCAGTGGGAACAATATTGTATTGTTTAAAAGTTATTTGCAAAAAACTTGCTGCGTTTTGACAAAATCGTCCATATCTCAGAAAGTAAACAACATATCGAAAATAATAGTGTCAAATGGTAACGTTAGGCCTTTCATTTGAAACTAATTTCATTAAGATCGGTTCAGCCATTGCTGAGATAATTACATGACATTTTGTACATATATACATACACACACAAACAGACATTGTCTCAATTTGTCGAGCTGAATCAATTGGTATATGAGACTCGGCCCTCCGGGCCTCGGAAACAGTTTTCGAAGTTTGAGCGAATCCTATACATTTCTTTTGTAAGAAATGTAAAAAGTGCTGTCCCACATTTATACATTCACCCTACTATTTTTTTGCTAACTTTTTTTCTATTCACACAAACTGCTCCAGGTTTTCAGCGTTTATTTTAAAGTTTAATCAACGATTTTTCTTGAAGTTTGGAAACGCTGGTGTGTTTCGATTGTGTACGATAAAACCCCGGACAGATGCTGAAAAATCACGTTTTACACAGTTGTATAAGTACATCGTGTAGGAACATGAATGGAAGATACGCACCAAAATATGTACTTGAAGCGAGCATAGAACAAGGAAAAGGATGGTGTTTGATGTTCGTTTGATTGGACAAGTTCAGTTGCCTGTTGAACGGCGAGCAGAGCATTGCGTTGTATACCTCCACAGCCAGTGCACAGCAGACTTGCCACTCATAGCCGGTGATATGTAACAAGACTGATATACTGACTGTAAAACACGCAGTGCAGTGCTCTGCTCACTGTTTAATAGTTAGATAGAGCTTGTCCGACTAATTCTGCTCTTTAACTGGTCGATAATGACGAATAAATTTATCGTGAGTTGCATGAATTATAAGCGTCTAACCACTTCATACCATTTTTGTTGAATTTGCAAAATGCACCATTATATTGAAAACAAAGACGTAGACCTACTTCAAAAAAGCTGTTAATTTGAAAATGCGCAAGTTTGTCCCGTTTACTGTAAAAAATGCAAAATGTTGGTTAACCCCTTTTTTCGCAATCTAACGCACAAAATACGCTCAGGATTCGGGCTAGAATGTAGAATACCCCTGAACATGTTTTTGGTTCTGTGAAATAACTATTCCATATTACACGTTTCGTTTCTTTTTAATTTTCAGACTCGTTCCAAAGATTATAAATGGTGGTATAGCAGGCATTATCGGAGTATCATGTGTGTTTCCACTAGATCTTGTGAAGACACGATTGCAGAATCAACAAATCGGTCCGAATGGAGAAAAAATGTACAGATCAATGTACGTATCGATTTTATTTATAATAGGAAATCGTTGGGATGGGACATGTGAAGACACTTTTTTATCGCTTATTTTACAAGGAAATATTTGAAATGCAATTGCAAATGCAAGGAAATATTTGAAATGCAATTAACAAATTTAGATTTGTTAATGACGAATATAGACGAAGACTTCTGTGTAACGGAATCACATACTCCAATATAAAAAAAAATGCCAAAAGCCATTGAGTTTTCTATATTCTTGCATGTTAACGACAGACCTGAAGATAGCTATTTGTGAAAGATGAAGGCAAAAAATTACTGCTATAAACTTGTAAATAATTTTAAGGAATGAAGAAAATGTTGAAGCTGCGTAGACATCTTCTACAAAATATTATTTGTAGTAATTCACGAAGATATAGCCCTGAAAAGAAGGCGTCACTATAACTCATAACATACAATCTGGTTTAACAGAGAATTTAAAAATTTAAAAAATCGTTAGCAGAAAGCACACAAAATCTACAAAAAATATAACAGCAAAGATAACTTAACAAACTATTTAAATCTATGTGATCAATTGAACCTTGCTATTCATATCGCGTTTGAACAATTCAATGCAAAAGCTGAACGCAATATAAAAACATTGCCAAAAAACTTCTTTAATTACGTAAAAACTAAAATAAAATCGGATTATTTCCAAACACAAATGCGTCTTGACGGAAAGGTATGCGATAACTCAGAGAAAATCTGCAATGATTTTGCAACATTCTTCCAAGAAGTTTATACTACATTTTCGGAGAAGGATCGAGAGCGTGAATACTTTTTCCATTTCTCCCAGAGCTTCTAAGATATATTAGTATTAAACAGGTAAAAGTATGGAGGTTTTAAACTTATGGTCATTCGCCTCTTTTCGAGTTAGAGAAATCTCTTGGAAAAATCTCTAACCCTATGTGCGGGGTTGGTAATCGATACCAGGTGTGCTGCGTGCAAGGCAACCGATTTACCAACTACGCTATACCCGTCCCCGAGGTAAAAGTACATACAACCATGGGTGATTTAAAAAACTTGGATAGTTCTAAAAGCCCTGGACCTGATGGCGTTCCACCGGTATTTTAAAAAACTTTGTCAATGGAACTAACCGTCCCTTTATTTTGGCTTTTTAACATAAGCCTACTATCAGGTTGTTTGCCTAAAACATGGATCTTTCCTAGTTCCAATTTTTAAAAATGATAAAGAATCCGATAGCTATCATCTCGTGCATTCCCAAGATTTTCGAGGCGATTGTTACTGAAAATTTATTTCATTAAATCAAGAACATTATTACCCATATGCAGCATACTTTCTTCGAAAGGCGTTTTACAAGTACAAATCTACTCGAGTTCATTAACTACACATTAGCAGCTATGAATAACGGCAGTCACGTAGAAGCTTTTTATACATATTTCAGCAAAACATTTCATCGCATCGACATACCCCATACTTTTCGTTGCAGATGGAAGGCCATCCTTTTGTGCGATAAATTAAAATATTTTCATCATTGGTGTAGCTTTCGCTTAGTGGCAGAATTACCACATTCATTGATTTTCTTGGAAGGATTTGCATAAATCTTCAGGTTTGTAGATTAGAAAAATATTTTCTTATGATTCACTGGTAAAAGTACAGAATTAACAAGCGCAAACTTAATACTAGTTAATAAAAGAAACTTTCTAATTAAATTCTTTTTCCATTTTGCATTCGTCCTAATAAGGACGGTTTGTAGATAACTATGGTGATACAAGACGAGAATCTTTTGAAACGATTCAAACCTAGTTGACAATTTGTTTCTACTGCGTACATACATATGAACATTCCCCTTTCGCAGCTCACACCGAATGAGTACGTTTTGCATCAAGGCGTTCCTATTTATTAACTTTTCGTTGCAGATGGAAGGCCATCCTTTTGTGCGATAAATGAAAATATTTTTATCATTCGTTTTGGTGTAGCTTTCGCTTAGTGGCAGAGTTGCCACATTCACTGATTTTCTTGGAACAATTTGCATAAATCTTCAGGTTTGTAGGTTAATTTGAAAAATATTTTCTTATATAATTATTTTTAATTATAGAAAAAAGGAACTTCCTAATAAAATTCTTTTCCCATTATATATTCATCCTAAGGACGGTTTGCATATAACTATGACACAAATCCATCTACAATTAACTGCGCTAACGGAAAATAAGCACCACTAATTCTTTACAACTATTTTGTTAGTCCTGAAAAGGACTGTTGGCAACATTAGAGACGCGTGAATTTACTTATCTTCTTCGGGCAGCTTTCTTGGCAGGTTTGGCGGCCTTCTTTGGCTTTGGGGTCGTCGGTTTGTTCGCTGCAGCCTTCGATGTTTTGGTGGCATTTTTAGTGGCAGTTGCTGCCGCCTTTTCAGTGACTGCGTTTCTTACCCTTTGGCTTTTTGGCCTTCTCACCGCCACCAACGTTTTTCTTCTTCTCTCCGGTGGTAGCCGATTTGATTGGTCGTCCGATGCAGCTTCTCACGACCACGCACTTCTGTTATGCTCTGCGTCTTACACACGTTTGGCTTTGAGAAAAGACAGACAGACAGACAGTGACTTTATTTAGCGTTTTTGTATATAATACGTATTTTACATTTTAAGTTACGCATATTTTCTCTATACAGCTTGAGTTGATTTTTGTACAGATGGTACTATTTCAATTATTACTACTCATTTATAGCTTTCTCATTGTATGAGATTGTTTGAATTTGGCTTTGGGTAAAGCTGCGACACCCCTATTTATAAGTTTTATCATTAATGCTGATTCCCATTTAAAGTAGTTTTTGAACTATTTAAACTAATTTTATATAACAAACAACGTATCGGTAGCAAGCGTTGAACGTTTTTCTTCCGATTTTTGAAACAAGATTAGCAATCCGTTTAGTAGAAGAAAAGTTATTAGGGTTCAAAATGTACGTAACGCTTTCGCTAATATGCACTACTATCGCTTTCTCGTTCGTTCTCGTGGCGTGCATGAGCATTTCCTTTCCGTCCGGCTTCTAATGGCATAACCAAAACTAATATGCCGGCTTTCCCCCACCAACTGCTCTCGTCAAGCAACCCAATACGACTAATCATAGGAACAAACATGTAGTGAATCTGTATTTAAAACTTCATTATTTTATTGTTCAGTTGGTGCACTATATTGACGGCTCTGTGCGGGATGGGCTGAAAATTTTCACTTTTCCGAGTCGTTTTCGAAAGATTTTACAAAACACTATTTTTCCGTTGATAATGAATGTCCTACATATTCCAAAATTTAATACAACATTGGTACAAATATTTTCGACAAAATGCCGAAGAAATTGATTAAATCCATTCAGTAAAACAAAATCTTACATCATTTTTCTTCCGAAATTTTGAAAAGGGGCCCCTATATTGAACCAGGACTTCTTAGATGGGTACAATCATATCTTACAAACCGTAAACAAGTTAGATTTAAAGGGATAAAATCAATCCCAATTCAAGTTACATCAGGTGTCCCTCAAGGTTCTCATTCGGGTCCTCTTTTTTATTTTATTTGTTAACGTCATTTCCTTCATTCTCAAAATTGTAAAAGTTCTTATATATGCTGATGATATGATTTTTTTTTCTAGAAATAAGAAATGGTGAAGACTTTTATATTTTATACAGGATGTAACAAAAGCCTTCTGAAACCGAATGAAAAAAATAATTCCATAACTGTACTTGTAATATACAGAGCAAGAGAGTCTTGTTGGGAAATCAACAAGTAGAAAAGAATGATAGAATAAGAGATCTAGGAGCAATTATAGATTCCAAAATAACATTCGTAGACCATTATAACACAATAATTAACAATGCAAACAGCACGCAGATTTTATTAAATGCTTCAGCTATAATTTCCACGATCCCTATACAGTAGACCTCTCCACATTTTGAAAAAGTTTTGAAATATACATGGGTCAGCTCAGACTGACTTAATGGACTTAATTTGGACATGATTTGGAGGTGTCTCCAATCAAAAATCGTGTTTTTTCTATGTTTCCACAGTAAGATCACTTACACTCTGATTCAATAGGCCCTACATGCCCACATATCATCAAATGTTGTTCCTTAGACATATCTTAACATGTTTTAACAGGTGAACATAGCTCCAATCGCAATAGAAAATTTGTTAACTGAATTTTTATATAGAAAAGAATTTCAAAACCAAGAAAAAATGCTGCTAATTTTTCTTGATTCTGATATACTTGTGCGGATTTTTCGGGTACCAGCACGGTTTCACAGAATGATTTGCAAAGTGGGTGGGCGGGGTGGTTTTGATTTAATTCAATACGGTGTGTGCTGCTTAAGAGTGTTGCGTTTGAAAAAAATATATTTATTTTTATGCATGCGTGTGCGTTGTAACTTGTTAATCCATGTTTACGGCGCTTTGTAGCTGCGTAGGGTAAAGAGCCTATTGGTTTTCATGTTTCATATTTCGGTTATATGTTTTACATTTCTTATAAAAGAAATGTATAGAATTCGCTCAAACTTTCAAGATTTTTTCCGAGGCCCGGAGGGCCGAGTCTTATATACCAATCGACTCAGCTCGACGATTTGGGACAATGTCTGTGTGTGTCAGTGTGTGTGTATGTAACGGACAAATTCTCTTTCGTGTTTCTCAGCAATGGCTGAACCGATCTTATCCAAACCAACTTTAAATGAAAAAACTAAAAAACAGTATGAACGCTATTAATTTGTTTTTGATTCTGATGTTTAGTTTCCAAGATATGAATGCTTGAATGTGTAAAAATGGCGTTTTTCGTAGTTTTTTGAAATTATCTCCCGAAATTGACAACATAGATTAACAATTTATATGTCATACTATGTTGCGTTTCGGCTTCGCCTCATCAGAAACCGACACTAACACAATGTCGGAATAAATTAGCGCCGGCTTGACGCAAATGAAATATAGCATAGTGAATTTATATGTTTTTAGATAGCTTTAACGAATACCTTTCGAACAAGCTATAGATTGTTGAAATCGAACTATTATCAAAAGAGATATTGAACATTAAACGCGGACGAAAGATTTTTATCATTTTCCATTGCCAGAAATATGACCAAAAACATGTAATCTATTATTAACGCCAAAACGGCTTATTTTAGGTCAATAGTATCTTCGGAGAATTTAATGGATGTAATATGCCCTTTCTTTCGGTATTGTGCTTTTGCTGATTAATTCCCCTATGAGTGAGATATTTTCACAAATTTTCTTGGAAGTGATTATATCGAAATGATGTCTTCAGCAAATTTGTAGCTCTTACTTTTGCGAATAACTTTACTGAAGACTTTAAATATCTATTTTGAATACTTTAAAAGTTATGGCTTGTTGTTTGTTGATTACTCTTTGTCGCCTATTTATTTTTCAATATAGTAATAATCCATTGAAATAAGCTAAACATTATTTCGATAAAACGAATTTTGTATTCCATTTTACTATCTACAACCGCTAGAGATAATCACCGAACACTTCCAAGTTGTCTGGAAGGAACTTGATAACTTATCAGTACAAAAATGTTCATTTGTGCAAACCTTCTGACTGCAATTTTTCTAACTTTGAGGAGAATGACCCTTAGGGTTAAATCCTCTATAATAAATAACATCATCATCATTTTCTAACTTATAACCATCGGATCGATCTGAAACATATCGGAAAATGAAAGCGAAATAAATAACTCCAAGCAACGGCGTAGCCAAGAGAAGGTTTTGGGGTTTAACACCATACAACCCCCCCCCCCCCCCCCCCACACCAAAAAAAAATATTGGATTGAAGTTGAAAATTTATTAATGCAGACTGATTTAATTAAATTTTACAATAACAATTATCTGATCCCTGGATTGATAACCTGTTGTTGTAAACATCATGAGGACTATTGATCTTGATCTTGATCTCATAGTTATCTAATAGCATCAATATCAAATTCCTGCCTGAAAACATTCCAATAGAAAATTCCTGAGTACTGTAATGAATCATAATTCTCAGATTTATTTTCAAATTGAGCTAGTTTTTTGTAGAAATGTACTGTAATAAGGGTCTTTATTTAATAGGAAGCGAAGTTAAAATTGATTTAATGTCTATGAAACATAAAAAAATGCATAACTTTCAACATTTGCTAAAAATGTTTTTGCCTTTCTCATTCACTCTAAAATTCGTCAATCTAATCCCGACCCAGATGGCCGAGTGTCATATGCCAATCGACTGAGTTCGTCGAGATCGGAAAATGTCTGTGTGTATGTATGTGTGTATGTGTAAAAAAAATGTGACTTCTGTTTCTCAGAGATGGCTGGACCGATTAGCACAAATGAAAGGTACAACCTTCCCGTCGGCTGCTATTGAATTTTTTATTGATTGGACTTCCAGTTCCAGAGCTACGAGTTGAAGAGTGCAATCACACAGCAAATTGCCATATAAACTGAAATGAAAAATTTTCAAAATCAAATTTGTATTTTTGATGCCAAATGACTTTAAAATGCATGAAACATTGAGATGTTTGACAAAAATTGACTTCTTTGGACTTTGGTACATTTTTGCCTTTCTCATATAGAAAGGTTATGCAATCACTCCAAAAATCGTCAATCATACCGGCCCGGAGGGAGTATGCAGTGAGGGATTGCTACTTTAAAATTAAAACTAGTTTAAAATTACTTAACAAGTTGAAAAATTTCGGCAGTACCTGGACCTCTCCATGATCCGCCGCTGGTTTCAAGCGATGTTTCAGTATCACATAGTATCTCAAGATCGTGGCTGTCGATCCATTGTATGTATGTGCAAATCGTACTGAACATGTAATATTCATATCCACCATTGTATTGAACATAACCAGCCATGGACTCGTAGTCTGGACAAATGAGAAAAGCACAATTGCACCACTAGGTGGATTAAAACAGGTTTTTATTTTGGGAATGCGTCCAGTTGAGACGAAAACGTAATATGATTAATAACGAGGATAACACTTTCCGAATGTAGAGATTTATGAAAAATGACGATTTCCATTCGACTCTAGCAGGTTCTGATCGATTTTGATGAGCTTTTGATTTTTGTTTTATGACCAATTATATGTATAGGTCAAATGTTTAAAAACAGTAATTTTAGGTCAAGATAGCATCATTTTGAAACCGCGAATTTCGGAGGTTTAGTATCTTCGATGAGTTTTACAAACGTTAAACAGGGCATCATTTGATAAAATAATGTTGATGGTATATCGTCCAAGAAGTATTTATGGTGAATTTCTCAGGTTAATATTCATGACTACAATAAAGTCTCAACAAATTCGCTAAAGACACAAACTCTGTTACTATTTCCTGAAAAATTAATTCTGAATAATTTTAAAACTTCAAAAATTACGGTTTCGGAATTATGCCGTTTGGACAGTATGATCGATTTTCACCAAACCGAATTTCTGGCTACGCCGCTGATTTCAAGTAAGTAGAAACAAAGTCGTTCTACACTCGTTCACAAGAAACTTCTTCGAATGCTGAATATCTATTATAACACATTGAAACCCCGATTTTATCAGCCAAAAATGAATGATGGGCTCTAGCAGACGAACAAGACTGAATTCGAGTAAATCCTTTCTTGAGCATGTTTTCCTTATCATGAAGATGGAAGTATGCAAAAATAAAAAGTTCATCATAATCAGAAATAGTTATCAGACTATATCAAGGGACGAGAAGAATATTTTAACAGCTTCAGTTTATTATAAAGAAAAAAATTGCCCGATTTAGTCAATATCCCCATTTTGTCAGCCTAAAATACGCCATGAGACTGATAAAAATGGGTCTTTATTGTATGTATTATTCGCTGTGTTTCACATTAATAGGTACATTTCATTTTTGGAGATTTTTTTATTGCATCGAACTACAACAATTTTTAGGTAGTTTTCAAGGGGTTATTTTATAGAATTCTTCCAAAATTTGGCGAACCTATTCCAATTCGTATACCAATTAATTGGTATACTTAAGGGTTTATATGTTGCAGATAGAGAAAATACTGAAATTTTCAGCTTTTTTCCTACACAATATTACGAAAGCTTATTAAACAATTTTTCCTAATAAGTTTGTGAAAATTATAAACTATTTGAAATTTTTTAATAGTTTTATTTATTATTTAACCGTGATTTTTTAATAAATAGTGACCATCGCTTCACAACGTAGTCTATTTTTCATGGCTTGCGGTGAGCACGATCTTTCGAATTGCTGAACTGAAAATTATGGAATAGAAATTAATTTTTAGTATTCTTTACAGATTTAACTCGCCGCGCAGATAGCTCTGAATTAGACCCGCTGGTGCCCTAAGACGATTTCGCTAGATTTTCAGAGCACTGTGCACCCAGTGAATTAACGCATGTAACGGAATGTTATCGAAAAGATTCGTGAAAATGAAAATTTCAGTAATGATGATGATTTTCCCAAACGGTTAGTTTTCAAGAGGTTTTTTATATGTTCTTTGGCATTAGGATTAGCGATAATAATTCAAATCTAGGATACTACTGGGAAGTCACCTTTAGAAAAAGTCGATGTCTAAGTAAAATTTGGAACTATGCACGCATGATAGTGTGATATCAGAAGCTGCGATTTCATTTCAACGCTTTTTTGTGAATAGGGCGATACTTACAAATATAAACATAAGGCTTTTTCATACATGCGAATGAGGGCTTTGAAACGCAACAAATTAACCTAAAAATTTTGATTCTACGATATTGCTTTCCTTAACTACAGCAAAAAATACAACGGACGAAACTGTATTTTTGTTTGTTTATTTAAAGTTTCGCCTTCCACGCTCCATGCAAACAAACAGGGCGATACTTTTTTTGCTAGCAGTTTAGAGGCGAAACTGTTATTTTCGTATTTTTTTTAGGCTTATCAAGCTGATACTAGCTGTAAATAGTAACAATGATCTCTATTAAAAAAAACACGGACGAAATCGGTGGTGTAGAACGGTAGTTATTGTAAGAAAACGTAAGGGCGATACTTCAATGCTGATAGGTGGGACCGAAAAAGTAAACAATCGCCAAAGGAGCGATACTATCATTTTGTCAATTTCAATAGCAAAAACAAATTTTAATTTAATAATTTCAAATACTTTATGAAGTTTTGGGTTTCGATCACTGAATCATGCAATCTAGGATGTAAAAAAAACACAATAGTTCTTAAATAGGAAATAAAACCAAGTCTGGAAATATTCACTGTTGATTTTCTTTGAATGGTATCACTGCTAGTATCGCCTTTTTCAAGAAAAAGCGTTGATTTCTTAGTTCTCAGTCGCGTTGGAAATTTGATTTAATTTAATTTAATAATTTCAAATACTTTATGAAGTTTTGGGTTTCGATCACTGAATCATGCAATCTAGGATGTAAAAAAACACAATAGTTCTTAAATAGGAAATAAAACCAAGTCTGGAAATATTCACTGTTGATTTTCTTTGAATGGTATCACTGCTAGTATCGCCCTTTTCAAGAAAAAGCGTTGATTTCTTAGTTCTCAGTCGCGTTGGAAATTTGAGTAAAGTATAAACTTCAAATCGATTCAAAAAAAATTTCGATTTTTTTTGGCTCAGTGCAATATATAACCCCTTTAGGAAAATTCAGTTTTCCCATCACAATATAGATATTTTATTACCAGAGCATTAACAATAATTCGTTGGTATGTCTATTTTATGGGCCATTTTTTCGCTTTCCCATTGATTTGGTTTGAGATTTCTAGCACTGATGTTGTCCTATGCTGATTTGAGCGATTCTCTGAGTCCTGCCACTATCCATGTAGTATGTGTTATCAAAAACATCGCGAAGCATCAAGTTCTAAATGTTCTCAAACGATATAATATCCGAAGAGTGATAAGAGTTATAAGAAATGTCTCATCACACTGTTAGGTGGATTAAAATCGTTTTTTATCAGTAAGGCATCTGACAACGTGCTTCTGTAGCTATTGCACTGTTCAGCAGCGTAGTATTTTATATAGGAGAGTACACTCAGGTTTCTTTATGCGGATTTTGAAATTTACGCGGTTTTCATCAACGCGTTTTTTTTTAAATTTACGCGGTTTTCATTTACACGGCCTGTATCCCCTGCGTGAAAAATCTGAGTGTAATTGCATCGGAAACAATCACATTCCCAGCAGAACTTTTTGTTTTATAATTTCAAACACTTTTGTTTCGTACTGCACACAACGGAAAATTTTAAAACAGAACTTACCGTTCCAGCAGCAGTTGAAGCGGGTGTTCTTTTTCGATTCAAATTCAAGCCATGTCTTAAGCGTTACTGGACTTAAAATTGTTTTCCCAGTTTATCCAGTCAGAATATCTGTCCTACCCTATGTATTTAAAACACAGTTCTAATTGCGTTTTAAAGTATACAACAAATAGAACGGTTGGGTATACTAATTTAAATTTAAAATAAATATGTTTTAAATTATGAAACAAACCGCTGTACTGAAGATACAATTATGTCAGTCCTATAACCACATAAAACACCTATATAACATAAAACGCTGCAGAATTGGTTTAATAATACAATGTTTACACTACAGAGTTATAACACGTTTTAATAATTAGCAACAAGAAAAATGTCACCAAGATAGCATAAAAACCCGTTTTAACTGGTAGTGCGAACGTTGCATAACAATGTAATTTATCAAAAAATTTCATTTTTTCCACCACTAATCGATCAAGAAATACTTAAACTTAAGATTGTTTACTTAAGTTCATTAGTACATTATTGAAAATTTAAATGGAAAATGAAATTTCATATTTCATGGAGAATCTGTATATTTCCGTTGGCGGGCATGGGCTTCCTCATCACAGCTCTCAATATGGAACTTTTCTTTTGAATATATTTTCTGGACAGACCAACCTATTTTTACTAGATGGATCAGCCAAATAATGCCAATCACCTAGTGAGATACTTGATTAATTAATAGATTACCGTTAAAAGACCTTCAATAAATTATGTTTTGATGGGGAGGGTATATAGCAAATTGTAACATATGAAAACAGGCGAGTGAACAAGAACGTGAGTCGATATGTGTGATAGATAAAATTCATTTGCACGCTCTTGAAAAACGCTACATTTTTAATGTCACCGTGGTCGTGTCCTGTACACAACCCTTTAATTTTTTGCTCAATGTTATGGAATTATTTCTTTCATTCAGTTTCAGAAGGCTTTTATTACACCATGTATAAAATATAAAAGTCTTCACCATATCTTATTTCTAGAAAAATATCAAATATATATATATATATATATATATATATATATATATATATATATATATATATATATATATATATATATATATATATATATATATATATATATATATATATATATATATATATATATATATATATATATATATATATATATATATATATATATATATATATATATATATATATATATCATCAGCATATATAAGAACTTTTACAATTTTGAGAATGAAGGAAATGACGTTAACAAATAAAATAAAAAATAGCGGACCCGAATGAGAATCTTGAGGGACACCTGATGTAACTTGAATTGGGATTGATTTTATCCCTTTAAATCTAACAACTTGTTTACGGTTTGTAAGATATGATTGTACTCATCTAAGAAGTCCTGGTTCAAACCTTATTTTTTGTCGTGACTAACGACTTACCTTTCAATATAGGGGCCCCTTTTCAAAATTTCGGAAGAAAAATGATGTAAGATTTTGAACGCTTATATCTTTTGTTTTACTGAATGGATTTAATCAATTTCTTCGACATTTTGTCGAAAATATTTGTACCAATGTTATATTAAATTTTGGAATATGTAGGACATTCATTATCAACGGAAAAATAGTGTTTTGTAAAATCTTTCGAAAACGACTCGGAAAAGTGAAAATTTTCAGCCCATCCCGCACAGAACCGTCAATATAGTGCACCAACCGATGATGAAGTTTTAAATACAGGTTCACTACATGTTTGTTCCTATGATTTTTCATATTGGGTTGCTTGACGAGAGCACGGCTCAGTTGTGCTAACGCATTGATCCGTTTCAAATAAATCTTTAGATTAAAAAAAAATGCATTCACGAAAGTTTGTGCCTGAAACTTTATAGAATAAACCGATGTAAACAATACTTTGATACATTATTCGTTTTTCAATATTATTAATTTTATCCACATTATTTATTTCATCTTTCATTTACGAACAAAATGAATAAAATAAGTAAAATAGATAAGATAAATAAGGTAAGTAAAATGAATATATATATATATATATATATATATATATATATATATATATATATATATATATATATATATATATATATATATATATATATATATATATATATATATATATATATATATATATATATATATATATATATATATATATATATATATATATATATATATATATATATACATATATATATATATATATATATATATATATATATATATATATATATATATATATATATATATATATATATATATATATATATATATATATATATATATATATATATATATATATATATATATATATATATATATATATATATATATATATATATATATATATATATATATATATATATATATATATATATATATATATATATATATATATATATATTCGGGGTTTCCTCAAGGTTCACACTTAGGACCTCTTCTTTTGATTTTATATGTCAACAACATCTCTCTTATTTTAAAAAACATTAAAATTCTCATATATGCGGATGATATGAAGCTATTTTTAGAAATTAGAAATAATAATGACTATGAAGTTTTTCACAATGAAACACAAATCTTTTATACATGGTGTTCTAAATGTTTACTGGAATTAAATGTTAAAAAATGTAATCTCATGACTTTTAGCAGAAAACAAATCACGGCTTCCGTGTCAATTGCATTAGGTAATCAAACCGTTCAGAAATGCGATAAAATAAGAGATTTAGGAGTTATCTTAGATAAAAATTAAAATTTGTGGAACATTACAATACAATTGTTCATAGAGCTAGTAATATGCTTAATTTTATAAAACGCTTCGGATATCACTTTCAAGATCCTTACACAATTAAAACTCTTTACGTAGCATATGTTCGGTCTGTTTTAGAATATTGTAGTATTGTTTGGTCACCATTCATAAAGAAACACGAAGTGAGAATTGAGTCAATCCAAAAACAGTTTCTATTATATGCACTACGCAAATTAAGATGGACAGTATTCCCTCTTCCATCTTATGAAGCACGTTGTATGTTGTTAGATATTCAAACATTGAAAGAACGTCGGGACTATGCTATGATCTCGTTTCTAAACGATATCGTCATGCAGCGTATTGACTCATCTTACATACTGTCAAAATTAAATTTATATGCTCCTACTCGTCAATTACGCAATAGAAATTTGTTCGCGATAGGTCATCACTGTACAGACTATGCTAAATTCGGACCACTAAACCAGATGATGGCTGTGTATAACGAGCATTGTGAAAGTATTGACCTTATCATGCCCCGAACAAGTTTAAAACAGTTTTGACGTAGGACTTACGTCTTTCTTTACTATACTGGGTGTCATTTCAATACTTTCAAAACGGAAGCGTTACGTACACTTTGAAACTTAATAACTTTCCTCCTACTGAACAAATTGCTATTCTTGTTTCATAAATCGAAAGGAAAACGTTCAACGCTTGCTACTAATACCTTATTTACTGTGCAAAACTTGTTTAAATAGTTCAAAAACTACTTTTAATGCGAATCAACATAAATGCTGAAACCTATAAATATGAGTGTCACAACTTTTCTCAAAGCCAGACGTGTGTAAGACACAGACCAGAACACACGTACGTGTGTCGCCCATAGAGAAGCTGCATTCAAATCACAGCTACTGCTCTATCGTTACCGACCAGGAACTGTCGTCGCCCTGTGTGAAATTCATCGCTTTCGGAAGTTGACTGAGCTACTAATCCACAAGCTGCTCTTCCAGCGTCTGGTCCATGAGATTGCGCAGGGTTTCAAAACCGATCGACGCTACCATAGCTCAGCCGTAATGGCCCTCCAAGAAGCCAGCGGGGCCTATCTGGTTGGTTTGTTCGAGAATACTAATCTGTGCGCTATCCACACCAAGCTAGCGATCATATGCCGAAAGACATCCAACTGGCTCGCCGCATCCGGACCTAAATTCGGTGCATCCCCCAGAACAAAACAAGCGGTCCTTTTCAGTACCAACCAATCATATTTTAGTAAGAATTTTAGCAGAAATTTTCCCCCAAAAGTGTCCTCATGTGTATAAATGTACATGTGTATTTTCTTGGAAAGCGAGGGGGTATTTTTTCCAGCAACAACTTATCGACCTTGTATCGATCAACAGTAGAATATGAAAAACTCGCATTGAAAAGTATTGAAGAAAAGCTTACGACTGATTTCAAATATTTAAGATGGGCTTGAAGTCGTCGTATGCATGCAATAAAGTCGATCACAGCACCAAATCGAAGAGTGAACTTTTGTTCTGCAGAGTGGTGGAGCATGGTTTAAATTAAATCGTCAATAAAAATTGTCATTCAATCAAAACAGGGATTTTTGGGCCTCGTATTACAAATAGAAAAATAGCAAGCAAGGGGGCAGGATACATATAAGAGAAACTTTTCACATTCCAGCTATAAGGACTGTACGTTAATTTAGACTAGCGGAGAACATCAAAGTAATTCTATATATGACGAAAATAGTTGCCCTGATAAGGGAGGATTTTTCATAGTTTCGACCAGAAATGCAATTTTGGTTGCGAATACCTTCCATTCGCAAAACACAGTACATCGTCCACTAAAAGGGCGGGCCAACGAACGAACGAAACGCGATAAACATAAAAAGGATGGACTTTCGTTTCGCTACGGTCGAGTATAAAAGATAGGTACAGCCGATTTTTTCATCAGTTTCAGTTCGCACCTAGCGGCAGCAGCGTCACGTCGTCATCGCCACTATGACACCGAAAGCTAGCGGTAAGGCAAGGCGCAGAAGAACATCGTGAAAGGAGGAGGCTTCATGAAAAGGATATCTTCGAGTGTATTGCGAACGAGGTCTCTCGTCTGGCGCAAAGTACAGACTAGACTGCCGTTCGTTTAAAGTTGCCGGATGAGCTGGCCAAACATGTCGTATCGGAAGGTACCAATACCCTTAACAAGTGTGCCAGCTCGGAATAAGTCGTCGCCGAATGATACCCACACCCCACCACCGGCCCTTTTCAGGGCCACCAAAATAAATCCTGGTAAAGAATTGAATTGAAAGATATATATGCTGTTTGTTTGCTTCATTAGAGCTAAAAAGATAGGTGACTAATATCTATGACAACCGGGGTGCCGCGACTACACTTCGGAGTTATTTCAGTTTTGACGTAGGACTTACGTCTTTCTTTACTATACTGGGTGTCATTTCAAAATTTTCAAAACGGATGCGTTACGTACACTTTGAACCTTAATAACTTTTCTCCTACTAAAGGAATTGCTAATATTGTTTCATAAATCGAAAGGAAAACGTTCAACGCTTGCTATTGATACCTTGTTTGCTATGTAAAACTTGTTTAAAAAGTTCAAAAACTACTTTTAATGCGAATCAACATTAATGCTAGAACCTATAAATATGGGTGTCACAGTTTTTCTTAAAGCCAGACGTGTGTAAGCCACAGAGCAGAACGCACGTACGTGTGCTGCTCAACGAGAAGCTGCATTTTGACTACCAACCAAATCATAGCTACTGCCTTATCGCTGCCAACCAAGAACTGTCGTCGCCCTGCGTGAAATTCATCGCTCTCAGAAGTGGACAGAGTTACTAATTCGCAAGCTGCTCTTCCAGTGCCTGGTCTGTGAGATTGCACAGCATTTCAAAACCGATCTACTCTTCCGGAGCTCAGCCGTAATGGCCCTCTAAGAAGCCAGCGAGGCCTGCCTGGTTAGTTTGTTGGAAGATACCAATCTGTGCGCTATCCATACCAAGCGAATAATCATCATGCCGAGCGGAAACGGCGAAATAATATTCACAACAAACGGTTCTTATTAGGACCACAAAATCGTTCTCAGAAGAATTACAATTGAAATTTCCATTTCGCGCTTTGGAAAAAAACTTCACTCTTATCGGGTTAGTTATTTTCTATAATAATATCCGAAAAATGTACGATAAAACTAATAAACTGACCAATTGGACGGAAGCAAGATAATACCTACAAAAATTTGAGTCAGAAAAGTGACATTGACGGAAAAATGCTTCGATCGTGTCTAAGTGTTTGGCAGCTGAAGTTGCCGATTTGTTTTCCAACGTCAATTATTTGCGCTGTGCTGTACGGAACAAACAGATATTTGCGCGATTCGTTGGGAAATAATCAAAACAATTGTGTAGTAGATTCCGTAGATTTTACCGTAAATTTTGATAGATTTTGTAAATGCATTAATTAGCCTGCTTTGATTGGCGTTTTTTGCAAATTTTTCAAGAACATTAGTGAATGTGGCAACCCTGCTACTAAGCGAAAGCCACACCAAAAAGAATGATGAAAATATTTCCATTTGTCGCACAAAAGGATGGACTTCCATTTGCACTAAGAAGTTTATAAAAGAGATCGCATTGCGATATACAATGCTCATTCGATGTGAGCTGCGAAAAGGGAATGTTCGTGTATGTACGCAGCAGAAACGAATTCGGGCAAGGTTCGAATCGTTAGAAAGGATTCTCGTCTGGTATCACCAAAAATAGTTATTTGCAAACCGTTCTTTTTAGGATGAAAACATATTGGAGAAAGAATTGAATTAGAAAGTTCCATTTAATAACTTGGATTGAGTTTGCCCCTGTTAATTCTTCTGTACATGTACCAGTGATTCATATAAGCAAATGTTTATCAAATTAATCTACAAACCCGAAGGTTTTTGCAAGTCCTAGAAAATCAGTGAATGTAGCAATCTCATTCGACATGAAATTTCCAGTAAACATTCATTCAAAATTGGCATTGGCTCAAATTATTCATGAATGTCATATGATATGCCCAAGTTTAGACCTACGTCAACGCCGCGGTTATGTCCCGGACATTACCCACTCCTAGTTTTTTCAACTCTTTACGGCATCATAGTACATAGAAATAGTATACAGGATAGTATATAAGCAATTAATATTTGTATAATGTAGTCTACAATACTATTTCTATGTACTATGATGCCGTAAAGAGTTGAAAAACTGTTTTAAACTTGTTCGGGGCATGGTAAGGTCAATACTTTCACAATGCTCGTTATAAACAGCCATCATCTGGTTTAGTGGTCCGAATTTAGCATAGTCTGTACGGTGATGACCTATCGCGAACAAATTTCTATTGCGTAATTGACGAGTAGGAGCATATAAATTTAATTTTGACAGTATGTAAGATGAGTCAATACGCTGCATGACGATATCGTTTAGAAACGAGATCATAGCATAGTCCCGACGTTCTTTCAATGTTTGAATATCTAACAACATACAGCGTGCTTCATAAGATGGAAGAGGGAATACTGTCCATCTTAATTTGCGTGGTGCATATAATAGAAACTGTTTTTGGATTGACTCAATTCTCACTTCGTGTTTTTTATGAATGGTGACCAAACAATACTACAATATTCTAAAATAGACCGAACATATGCTACGCAAAGAGTTCGGTCTATTTTAGAATATTGTAGTATTGAAAGTGATATCCGAAGCGTTTTATAAAATTAAGCATATTACTAGCGCTATGAACAATTGTGTTGTAATGTTCAACAAATTTTAATTTTTATCTAAGATAACTCCTAAATCTCTTATTTTATCGCATTTCTGAACGGTTTGATTACCTAATGTAATTGACACGGAAGCCGTGATTTGTTTTCTGCTAAAAGTCATGAGATTACATTTTTAACATTTAATTCCAGTAAACATTTAGAACACCATGTATAAAAGATTTGTGTTTCATTGTGAAAAACTTTATAGTCATTATTATTTCTAATTTCTAAAAATAGCTTCATATCATCCGCATATATGAGAATTTTAATGTTTTTAAAATAAGAGAGATGTCGTTGACATATAAAATCAAAAGAAGAGGTCCTAAGTGTGAACCTTGAGGAACCCCCGAAGTAACTTTAATTATATCAGATTTCATCTCATAGAATTTTACTATTTGCTGACGATCTGTTAAATACGACTTAATCCAATTGAGGAGTCTCATCTCGATTCCCAATTTTTCAAGTTTGAATATTAGCATGGGAATGTCCAGCTTATCGAAAGCTTTGTTGAAGTCAGTGTAAAGAGCTTCTATATGATTTCCTTTATCCATGGCATTTAACGAGTAATCAACAAATTCCAAAAGGTTTGTACTAGTTGAACGGCCTTTAAAAAACCCATGTTATGAATTTGTTATTTTATGTTTGACTTGGTTGAAAATGGTTTTATTTATGATGAATTCGAAAAGTTTAGGAAAGCAAGACAGTATGGCAATTCCACGATAATTTCGAATATCAGATTTTTATATATATATATATATATATATATATATATATATATATATATATATATATATATATATATATATATATATATATATATATATATATATATATATATATATATATATATATATATATATATATATATATATATATATATATATATATATATATATATATATATATATATATATATATATATATATATATATATATATATATATATATATATATATATATATATATATATATATATATATATATATATATATATATATATATATATATATATATATATATATGTATATATATATATATATATATATATATATATATATATATATATATATATATATATATATATATTATCACTTGTATTATGCTTTATCACTTTGTTGTTCTTTTCTTTTCATTGTTTAGCCCAAAAAACAGTGTTCACCTGATTGCATACTGCAACTCAACTCTACTTTTATTCCATCAGCTTAATCTACTTATACTAACTAATACATGTAAATCTTAAAGCTAATTTTCCTATCTGATATCGATCGGGTTATTTTCTCTCGTGGTTTACTTCGGTATTTTGAGCTGTGCTGACTGTCTGACCTTGACGCCTTTTTTACAATGGAGAAGACGTTTACGTCCTAACCAAGCACACGTGCTATTAGTAGGTGTCCAAGCTACCACACGGGGTGTACTGGGGGCGTGTCGGGCTCGAATGGTGACGCTGCCATTAATACCGACTAAACTCCATTGGGCTCTGCCATCGTTCCCCCCAGGAACTACCTCTCGCTATTAGTTCTGGGGGGATGTATGAGGTTTACTTGGGTGCTCTCTCTAGCGCACCTTGATTCACTCTCTAACACTCCACTTGAGGCTGACATTTGTGCTCACCTTTTTCGTTCCTTGCGAGGCTGACTTGTGTGCTCACCTTACTCATTGCTTGCTAGGCTTACTTTTGTGCTCGTCTCACCCATACCATGTGAGGCTGACTTGGGTGCTCACCCTATCACCTGGTTCACTCTCGATCGTGCCACTCTATGATACCTCTGTCACTCCCCCTGGCATCCCATGTGGGACATTTTTCTTAGGCTCCACTTCTGACATACCATGCGAGGCTGACTTGTGTGCTCACCTTTTTCATTCCTTGTTAGGCTTACTTTTGTGCTTGCCTGTACCATACCTTGTGAGGCTGATTTTTGTGCTCACCCTTAACATACCGTGTGAGACTGACTTGGATGCTCACCCTGTCACTCCTCTGCCACGCCACGAGGCATCGATAGCTGAGTCCCAACATACTACGCTACGACCCTCCCATCTTGGCATGAGGCAGTCCACTTATACGCCTATACACTCGCTCTTCTGTCTTGCTTCGGGGTGGCTGGGTTTACCCCATACGCGGTTGCCAGTCGCTGCGCCAAACCTGCCTTAGCATGAACAGACCATTCACTCCCTTTTTTGCGCTTGGCCTTTTTCGCTCCAACGAACCAATCACTAGTTAGCCGTGCCCGTCGTCTGTTGCTCGGTTCGCCAGATTACCTGTAGCCTTCAGGCAATCTGGGTGGTAGCAGCCGAGATTGCGTTCCACTTCTCCACCGATTGACACATCCGCTGAATAAGGGTATCAGGGGTTGTGTACCAGCCACAGACATCTATTTATTTATTTATTTATTTATTTATTTATTTATTTATTTATTTATTTATTCGTCAATCAAATTGTAGACTACTTTATACAAATATTAATTGCTTATATACTATCCTGTATACTATTTCTATGTACTATGATGCCGTAAAGAGTTGAAAAACTGTTTTAAACTTGTTCGGGGCATGGTAAGGTCAATACTTTCACAATGCTCGTTATACACAGCCATCATCTGGTTTAGTGGTCCGAATTTAGCATAGTCTGTACGATGATGACCTATCGCGAACAAATTTCTATTGCGTAATTGACGAGTAGGAGCATATAAATTTAATTTTGACAGTATGTAAGATGAGTCAATATGCTGCATGACGATATCGTTTAGAAACGAGATCATAGCATAGTCCCGACGTTCTTTCAATGTTTGAATATCTAACAACATACAACGTGCTTCATAAGATGGAAGAGGGAATACTGTCCATCTTAATTTGCATAGTGCATATAATAGAAACTGTTTTTGGATTGACTCAATTCTCACTTCGTGTTTTTTATGAATTATGACCAAACAATACTACAATATTCTAAAATAGACCGAACATATGCTACGTAAAGAGTTAGTGAAAGTGATATTCGAAGCGTTTTATAAAATTAAGCATATTACTAGCTCTATGAACAATTGTGTTGTAATGTTCCACAAATTTTAATTTTTATCTAAGATAACTTCTAAATCTCTTATTTTATAGCATTTCTGAACGGTTTGATTACCTAATGTAATTGCCACGGAAGCCGTGATTTTGTTTTCTGCTAAAAGTCATGAGATTACATTTTTAACATTTAATTCTAGTAAACATTTAGAACACCATGTATAAAAGATTTGTGTTTCATTGTGAAAAACTTTATAGTCATTATTATTTCTAATTTCTAAAAATAGCTTCATATCATCCGCATATATGAGAATTTTAATGTTTTTAAAATAAGAGAGATGTCGTTGACATATAAAATCAAAAGAAGAGGTCCTAAGTGTGAACCTTGAGGAACCCCCGAAGTAACTTTAATTATATCAGATTTCATCTCATAGAATTTTACTATTTGCTGACGATCTGTTAAATACGACTTAATCCAATTGAGGAGTCTCATCTCGATTCCCAATTTTTCAAGTTCGAATATTAGCATGGGAATGTCCAGCTTATCGAAAGCTTTGCTGAAGTCAGTGTAAAGAGCTTCTATATGATTTCCTTTATCCATGGCATTTAACGAGCAATCAACAAATTCCAAAAGGTTTCTACTAGTTGAGCGGCCTTTAAAAAACCCACGTTGTGAATTTGTTATTTTATGTTTGACTTGGTTGAAAATGGTTTTATTTATGATGGATTCGAAAAGTTTGGGAAAGCAAGACAGTATGGCAATTCCACGATAATTTCGAATATCAAATTTTTTACCCGATTTATAAATAGGTATTAAAAAAGATTTTTTCCAATCTTTTGGGAAAATACCAGTTTCTAGTGACTTATTGAACAGCCAGAATAAAGGTGACGTAAGCTCAGTTGCTAAATTCTTCATGAAAGCAGGTGGAATTCCATCAGGTCCTGAGCCTTTAGTGGCATCTAGATCATTGAGACCAGACAAGATATCTTGAACATTAACTGACACCAACATCTCTTGAATAATCAGGAAAATAAGAAAAATATTCAAAATCACGATCATTGTCTGAATAGTTAGAATAAGTTTCTTGAAAAAATGTTGCGAATAGATTACAAATATCTTTTGAAGTTTCACCCTCTTTCCCATCTAAAGACATTTTTGATGGGAAGTTGTATGAATTCAACTTAGTTTTGATGTAATTAAAAAAGTTTTTTGGGCATGACTTGATCTCATTTTCAGTTTTTGCATTATATACAGTTTGTGCCGAAGAAATAGCCAAAGTTAGTTGGTCACGAATGTTGAGGTATTTTTCCAAATTATCCTGATTATTGTGTTTTCTGTAAATTTTGTGAGCTTTTTGCTTCCGATTTTTCAAAGTAATAATTTCCTTGTTGAACCAAATTGGATTTTTGGATGCATGATTTCGTCGTTTTTTCGTGAGTGGAACTTCCTCCTGTATTATTTTCCATAAAATATTATAAAAGATCTCCACTGCACATTCAATGTTCTCTTGATTCTTTAAAAGGGACTGCCAATTAGCACTACTTAATTTATATTTAATATTTTCATAATTTGCTTTTCTATAATCGAAGACGTCCTCGAAGTCACAATCAATGGAATTATGATTCTTGTGCACAAAAATAGAGAATTCTATTGCTGTATGAAACGTTTCATTTTTCCATAAGGGAGAATGAGATTCATCAACACAGAAATCTTCATTAATGTTTGTTAATAGCAGATCTAAATAACGATTGTGTTGATTTTTTATATGGTTTATTTGATTGAGTCCTAGCAATGCATTTTTCTCAAACATATATTGTAATGTTTCGTTTTCACCAACGACAGGAAGTAGAATGCTCTCATTTTCAGAGTCAGGAATAAAATCTAAGTTGCGCTGATTAAAATCACCATAAATATGAACTTCGGATTCTGGAGGAAAATTAGAGATTATTTCTTCAACTGCTTGAAAGAAAAGCTCATATGTTGATTTGCAAGCTAGATCCGGTGGAAAGTACACTGAGACAAAAATGTGGATTTCAACAGCGATATGTGCTTTAACCCATACATGTTCAAATTCTTTGAATTTTGGTGAGACAATAAGATCGGAATTAAATATAGATGAAACTGCGATGAGAACTCCTCCGCCTGACATTCTTTGGGTTAGTCGTAAATCACGATCATCTCTAAAAACATTATAGTCACTACCAAAAACCTCTTCACTTTTTACATCCTCATTCCAACTTGTTTCGGTCCCTAGAATTATCGAAAATGAGAAGCCTAATATATTCTTATGGATTTCGTTCTTCTTTACGTCGCTCTTCATTCTATTAAAATTTTGACAGTGAACCAAAATTTCAGTGGCTTTCGAAGAAGTTGGTTGTGATTCGTTATTCGTAAAAATATTGTTTAAAACTATTGTACTGTTACCAGCTGCGTCATGCTTGTCCTGGTCTGCCTCTGAGAAGTGCGTTAAAATTGGCGAAAACATGAACGTTCACAGGAGCAAGATATACAATGATATTGATTGTTATAGTGATTGTTGTTAAGACCATTGTTTTTTCTATTGCAAATGCTGTTTCTGTTGTTGATGTTGCTGTAACTGCTGTTTCTGTTTTCGTTGTGGTTGTTGTTATTTCTGTTGTAGTTGTTGTTGCTGTTTCTATTGTAGTTGCTTATTCTGTGATTATTGTTGTTGTTGTTCCTGTTGTTGTTACTGCTGTTAATATTGTTGTTTCTGTTTCCGTTGTGGTCGTTATTGTTTATGTTGTGCCTGTTTCTATTGAAGTTGTTGGTGATATTATTGGACTTGTAGCTGTTGTTTTGGTTGCTATTGTTGTTGTTTCTATTTTGGTTGTAGTTGTGATTATTGTTATTGTTGTACTTATTGCGGTTCCTGTTCTTATTGCACTTGCCATCTTTGCTGTTATAGTTGTTATTGTTATTAGTGTTGATATTGCTGTATCTTGTACCCTGTTTTCTTCTCGATTTTTTACTCTTTGCTGCTTTATCTTTCTCTTTTTGTTGTTTAATACGACGCTGTTTACGTAAGTCATATTCTGACCAGTCGGAGCGCCACACTCTTTTCGAACCAAGTGTGCGCCATCCATCTTTTGCCACTTGATTATGCTGCGAACCTGAGATAGCAGTTTTATTTGAAACGACGGTCAATTCGTCCATCAGACTGGGGGGAGACACCGCAGGTGTCAAACGAGCATTATTAACACTGGTTTCCAGGGTACTAATTGTCACGGCAATTGCCCTTACTTCGTCTAAAATATCGTCGCCAACAGCGCTGGCTTGTGATTTTATTTCGTCAAGAGCATCACGAGCAGAAAACGACTGGTTACCGGTATGTTCGTTGCATTGAGACGCCATGTCAATGGTTATTACGCTTAAATTCTGAACTTCGCAGCATATTTTTTTTAGCTCACGAGTCAGGTCAGTTGTGAGCTTCACCACGTACTCCTCAATGCGCTTCCTTGTGGATTCCATAGATATGTTGAATAATGATGTTATATGATTTTTTAAAACAACGAGCTCATCGGCCTTATTGAACGCGTTGTTTTCCATAGCGCGCGATAATGTTGACACCGCATAATCAACTTTCGCGCAGGTGATATTATTTACATTAGTCACCGTTTCTTTTAGCTGGTGATCAATGTTGTCAAACAGTTCACCAAATGCGTTCAATGTCGGCAGCCATTCGAAGATTGGAATCGGTTTGCGTCTTGATTAAATTAAACAGCTGCTCCTGTTGGAAAAGCACTTTACGTGTGTCAATTCCCGTTTTAAGATTATGCTGACAATCCGAGCATAGAGGAATCATAAAAGACGTGATGTGATGCTCTTGGTGCCGTTGCACTCCTACACAGGCCGCGTGATACAATTTGTTGCAAAACTCGCACTTCCATAAAAAACGATCATCACTAATTGAACATGATCGAACACTGCACGGCATAATGCTTTTTTTTCGAAAATCGCGCGCGGCTTAAATTAATCAAATAAATACTTGAAGCGTAGCGCCGTTCAACTACGTCTACTACCGGTAACGGTCGACTAAGAACTCAAGCATTGCTCTTCTTTCGACGTCGAACCGAGGACGTACGAACGTTATGTGTTCGGCAGTTTCGTCTACATGTCTCTATTTCCACGTAGCTCGAAACACTCCTCATCTTCCCGAATGATCAGCCCGACTGGCATCATGCTCGCTATCACGCAGGATGCATCGTGTGATACCGTGCGGTAGGCAGATATTCATCTGAGGCACATCACGCGGTAGGTGCTCTCCAGTTTTTGTAGGTAACTGGTTACCCTCAGTGCTCTTGACCATGACAGGCCGCCGTACCTGAGGATAGATACGGCAACGCCTGCCAGTAACCTACGTCTACTGGCACACACCTTTGAGCTGTTGGACATCATCCTCGATAGAGCCGCAACAGCAGTCGACGCTCTCTTGCATGTATAGTCGACGTGGCTGCCGAAGGTCAGCTTGTCGTCTATAATGACTCCGAGAGACTTCAGACTCCGCTGTGAAGTGATCGCGACTTCTCCCACATGGTTAACTGCATGTTGTGCCGACTTGCGGTTGTTGACGATAACTACCTCCGTCTTATGATGAGCGAGCTCCAGGCCTCTCGCGCTCATCCATTCCTCCACCGTGTTGATCGCGTGTTCTGCGGTTAGTTCTACCACAGGGATTGACTCCCCGTAGACCTCCAAGGTTACGTCGTCGGCAAAGCCGACGATCTTGACCCCACGAAGGAACTTCAGTCTCAGAAACCCGTCATACATGAGGTTCCATAGCACCGGGCTAATTGGAACCCTTTTCTAACCAGCATCGGTCTCGTATAGCAGTACGCGGTTCTGGAAGTGATTTTCCAGGATCCGGTACAGACCCTCCGGTAGGCTAAGCCGGTGTAACGAGCGCGATGGTATCTCAGCTTGCGCTGTTGAATGCTTTCTTCACGTCAAGTGTCACTAACACACAGTATCGAATGCCTCGCCTTTTTCGTTGGATCGCTATCTCGGCAGTCTTTATCACTGAGTTGAGAGCGTCTACTGTGGACTTACCCTTCCGAAAGCCAAACTGGTTGCTTGACAGACCGTCCGTACCTTCAGCGTACGGGGTTAGCCTGTTGAGGATAATCCTCTCAAGCAATTTGCCAGCCGTGTCGATCAGACAGATTCGACTGTACGCTGATGGGTCGCCTGGCGGCTTCCCGGGCTTCGGCAACAACACCAATTTCTGCCTTTTCCATCTATCGGGGAAACGGCAGTCGTCAAGGTATCTCTGCATAGCTAGCCTGAACATGTTCGGCTTCGCTATGATCGCTGCCTTGAGAGCGCTGTTTGGAACTCCATCCGGCCCTGGAGCTTTGTTCATTGCTAGGGATTTAGCCAGTGCGAGTAGTTCTTCATTCGTCATCGGAGCCACCATTTCGGTCGTGCCCACACTGTCTCGTGGTGCAGGTGGCCAGGGGTTTGTGGCTCGAGACGGGAAGAGTACTTCGATAATCGTCGCCAACCGGTCCGGAGACCGTTCTGGGGGTGAAGAGCCCCCTTTGGTCTTGGCCATCACGATCCTGTAGGCGTCACCCCACGGATTCACGTTGGCACTCTAACACAGGTTGTCGAAACACGCTCTCTTGCTGCTTTTAATGGCCTTGTTAAGGGCCAATTACGCAGCTCGAAACACTTCACAGCAGTTCTCTCTTGCATCCTCGGTGCGAGCTCTTTGCATCCTACGTCTAGCTCTGGGGCAGGCTGATCGTAGAGCTGCAATCTCGGCACTCCACCAGTATACCGGGCATCTGCCGTTTCTTGGCAGGGTTTTTCTCGGCATAGTGGCATCGCACGCGCGTTGTAGAACAGCTACCAGCGCATCCCTGTTTAGACTGTCGGTGTTGGCCTCTAGTCCCAGGGCCACGGTGAAAGCTTCGCTGTCGAAGTGATTGGACTTCCACCCGCCTACCTGTCAGGGATCACCCGCCCTCGGATGCTGCACACCATAGTTGATCCTAAAGCGGATTGCTAAATGATCGCTATGGGTGTAGCCTTCGTCTACCCTCCATTCCATGCCTGGAACCAGACTCGGGCTGGCAAATGTTACGTCAATCCACGCCTCCACCCCGTTTCTACCGAATGTACTAGCGGAGCCATTATTAGCTAGCACAGTATCGAGTTTCGCAAGCGCCTCCATTAGCGCTTGTCCCCTGCTATTTGTACAGCGGCTGCCCCACTCCACTGCCCAAGCGTTAAAGTCTCCCGCTATGACTACCGGTTTCCGGCCCACTAGGTCTGACGAGAGCCTGTCGATCATCTGGTTGAACTGTTCTATTGGCCACCTTGGTGGAGCGTAGCAGCTGCAATAGAACACACCATTGATCTTGGCAATCGCAACACCCTCGGCGGAGGAGTGTATTACCTCTTGAACCGGGAACCGTCGCGTTGTACAGATTGCCACCATTCCAGACCCGTCCGACACCCAATTGCCGTTGCCGGCAGGGATGTTTTACGGGTCTGATAGGAGGGCGACATCTGTCCTCGACTCCGAGACCGACTGCCACAGCAGTTGTTGGGCTACTGCACAATGGTTAAGATTTAGCTGTGTGACGTCCACGGCTTCTTCTTATTTGCTTGGTGACCTCCTAGTGCGCTTAGCGTTCGACGCCGTCTTGCGCTTGCCCTTGCCTTTGCCTTTCGAAGGGAACTCAGCCGCCACTTCGAGCGACATGGCTGCTCCATAGAAGGGGAAGGGCAGGGCCCCTGTCTGAGTACATATGTCGGCCTTCTCTCTTCCCTCCCTCTTGGAGGCCACTGTCTGGGTTCCTCTGTCGGACTTCTCCCGACATTCCACCCTCTTGGCGTAAGCCTGCTGTTCCTGTCTTGCGACACGAACAGCCTTCCGGAGCATTAGCAGGCTCTGTTTCAGCTCCTTGCTAATATTTTGTTTCGCGCTAGTGAACTGCATCGAGCTGCTCCACCACTTTGCGCATCGCGGATAGTGGCCCGTCCAGCGCGTTGGTAGGGCTATTTTCTACCGCTGCTGGGGGGTCACTGGTGCTATCGGATGCAGCACTCGTCGCTCCACTACTCTCCCCACGGGGGGAGACCTCGCCAAACGACCTCTAGTAAAGGAGTTCAGCACCTCCGTTTGTTTATTGTTTTTATTTTTATTCACTTCATTCATGTTGATACCCACGAGTTGCGCGAGAAAGAAAGGTCCGCCATGCCAGAGCTCCGCAGTAACATGGTAAGGGACGCTTACTGTGGGGGTTGCCCAGGTACCCCACAGGCTCCGTTAACGATCGAGCATCTTTTTCACCCCCTCGATCACTCATCCCTCGGCACGGGTCGCTTCACGCCTTGGAATTGGGGTTATGACCTATCTTGATTTACGTGGTGACCGCGGCCCAGGTCATCCTCCTTTACCAGGGCTTTGGACCTGTAGCTCTGGATCTCAATAGTTCCAGGTACGTATGTTATTACAGACATGCTACTATTGAGATTAGCTAGCGGAGTTCCTTGGTGCCTTAGACTGTGCTGATTGTCTTAATGTGTGTCGATGCTATGTTTGTTGTTTTCGTAAAATACTTGGATCGGCTTTTTGTCAAGTGCGAAAGGCTAATTTATTACGGTCAATGCTTTGAGGTTTGTTCTTGTTTTTGGGCTCAAGTTTGTGTTGTTTTATTGCGTGCTAGAAACGTGGGTATGTTTTGAGATTTGGACGTAAGTTTGGTTGGGTCTGTGGCTTGTATGTAGATCAGTTTTCCGGTTGGATGTAGGTCCTTTTTTCGAAGTGCTAAAGATGCAGGTCTGTTTTAGAAATGTGTTTGGTTGATTAGTACTAGCTGTGAAAAACATAGTTGTTTGGTACTGAGCATGTTGTCTTTTACGAAGTGGGTTGTTATGTCAATAGGGGCTAAGTGTTATGCTTGGAATGCATGATCTGAGGGTTTAATTTATTTTAGCTTTGTCAGTAATTCTTGTGTGGTATGGTTTTGTCATATTCGATGTAAGATTTTCGAGTAGTGGGAAACTAGCGGTTTGAAATGCGATGTAGCGTCGTAGGTTGGGTTCAATTAGTATTATGTTTGGGGTACGGTTGGTATTGGTATAGTACAGGTATAGTACACCATCCTTCTTAAGATCAAGGTATGGCGTAGTGAAATGAAGTCATAGCTTGATGTGGCTGTGTTGGGGTTGTTTCTTATTTTGTTGCTAAGGGTGTGTGTGTTATAATGGCTTTGGTTGCTTAATGTGTAAATTGTAACCATATGATTTGATTTTATACGTGATTACGTTTTAATTAGTCTATTTTTGTGCACTACTACTAGTTTTTTTTTGTTCTGGCGTTCATTATTTGGCAATTTGGGTCTAAAATCTGTTTTACAACATAGGGTCCTTCATAGTAAGGGTCTTTTTTTTTGTTTTCTATTTTTAAGTAAACTGTATCGTTAATCTGCAATTCTATGGGGTTTGTATAATTTTCTGCTGTTTCTGTTCTTTTTATCTTTTGTGTGTTTAACCTATTTTGTGGTATTTCGTTTGATTTTTGTAACTTAAATTTTAATTCGTCATTGTAGTACTCGAAGTTGTATACTGGTTGGGTTGCTTTCTCGAAGATTTCTTGTGGTAGTTTAGCTTTGTTTCCGAACACTAGTTTATGGGGGCTGAAACCATGGTCTGAATCTGGGGTTGTATTTTAATTGAAAGTGTAAAATTTTAACCATTAATCCCAGTCAGTCTGGTGTTCATTAATAAAAGATCTTAGATACTCGTTTAAACATCTGTGATTTCTTTCTACTGCGCCGATTGTCTGTGGGTGGTAGGCTGTACTGAATCTTTGTTTAATTTGTAATGTTTTGCATATTAGCTCAAAGATTTCATTATTGTATTCATTTTATTTATTCTGTTCAGTTATTCATTTCATGCGATTCGTTCGTTTGAATCACTTTAATTTATTCTATTAATTTCAGTACTTTTTTATAGTGTCTAATTCTAATTCTATTAATTTGATTTGTATTAATCATCCTACTAATTGTATGAATTAGATATCTTTTTATCAAGTTTTTGCTTTAAAAATGTTGACATTTCATTTCTTTTGTTGATTTTCTATATTGTATTCATTTTATCAACTATCAACTACTAGGTGGATTAGGTCGATTTTTTATCGTTGTGTGACGTTCGTATTCGATAATGAAGAATTTAACAAATAAACAATTTAAATAAACTTAACAATAGATATCGTAACTAATTTATAAAACCGTTCTAAACGTCGCGGTTACGGTGTTCCTATTTTCTCTGTTCTTTAGGAAACGGCAGTGATACCAGGATATGCCACAGATATTTTAAAATTTTCCTCTCCTTATGATCTCTTACGAAATTCGTGACAGCCCCTTTATGAACGTATACGGACTTTCTTATCTGACGGATTTTAAACGTATTTTATCTGATACAAATATTTATATAAACACGCCATTCTCATCACTGACACCTTTTGCTTTTCTTATATTTCCAGGTTCGATTGCTTCAGAAAAACGTACAGAGTGGAAGGTTATTTCGGAATGTATCGTGGCTCAGCTGTTAATATTCTCCTCATAACACCAGAAAAAGCAATCAAATTAGCTGCTAATGACTTCTTCAGACATAATCTTACAACAAAAGATGGGTAAATAATTGCTTGGGAGTATTCTAGCCTGAATCGCAAATCGATTGGACACGACCTTCCTTAATTGTCATGTTTTGTGTATTGATTGATTAATTTATTTTGATTTCTTCCGGAGGCTGCTTTTTCCAAAAAGTGTTAATTTTTTCAAATGCTCTAATCAAAAATCATAACTTGAAAACCTTTGCTTGGTTCAGAGTGATGTCATATGAGGGTTTTTTTTATTCAATTCGTTTATTTGATAAGCCACGTTTGCGCTAACTTAAAGGTGCCGTAAAACGGGGGAACTTTGATCAAGTTGTCCACAGTTTTTCGAATAACTCTCTTCAATTTAGGTAGATGTAACCATGTACTTTTTTTGTCACATCGGTATAAACATAACTTCTGCTCGGACGGGACATCACGTTTGATCAGTCGTTCGATTGAGTTAGTGTCGGTTTCTGATGAGGCGAAGCCGAAACGCAACTGTGTAAGAAATGAGGATTTGTGCCCTCAAGTGCAAAGACTGGTTTTATCAACAAATTTTTCCCTAGTGAGAGATTTTTGTGTTTACCAAATTTTCCTCCTTAGGGTGAAATATAGCATAGTGCTTTCGCATAGGCCTGCTAAACCAAGACAAGTTTCGGCTTCACTGTGTCTCATCGGCATAAACAGAACTTCTGCTCGGACGGGACATCACGTTTGATCAGTCATTCGATTGAAACACAAAGTGTGTTTTAGTTTTAAGGGATTGGCGTCAAGTCGGCGCTAATCTATTCCGACAAAAAGTTAGTGTTGGTTTCTGATGAGGCGAAGCCGAAACGCAACTGTGTAAGTAGATGTAACTGTTTGTATTTTTAGAGCAAGTACTGGTACCCATAGATTGAAAACGTCCAAATTGATTAGTAATTTATTTCGTTTTGCTATAAAAATAAAATAAATTAGTTGTAAATTTCCATTCGTTGTCTTCGGGGTGACTGATCAGAAAAATATGTGTATCGAAATGAGAAATTGTAACTGGCCAGCTTAACGAGCTTCCAAGGTAGGTAAGTGGGTGGTTTATGCGCCACTCTCATTTGAGAGACCACCCACCTGTTATAGAGCTGCCCGACCTAGTGCGACCCCTCGGGAGAAGGTTCTGGTTTTCCTCTCTTTAGGAAGGAAGCAAGCTAGCTGTAGACACAGTACGTCCGCGTCGATGATCCGCGTGCTATACGAGCCAAAGATAATCCGAAACGGTTAATGCGAATTTATTCCTAAACGAAGATTACACTCGCGGGTTGTTATCATCATTGGCAAAGTCCAAACTGCCAATTCGATCAACCAGAGTTCGATTAGAGAGCGGTTCCGGATGGTATAAGGGCCAACCTCCCCAGTAAAAGACAAACAACCAAAAAAACTAACACGACACGACTTAACTAGAACTGAAAAACTTCACCAATCAGTACATTTACCCTACGGGATACATTTTCTGCTATATCGCAAACAGCACATTTTCGCTACATCAATACATTTATTTATAATTCTTCACTTTCCTCATTCTGCGCTTGTTTTTTTTATATATTATTTTCTATTTGATTATATTGTTTTGTTTGCATTACATTTCTAATTTAGTATATTGGGTGTCCAGCCACAAGTGGTGACTTTTCATCCCTATTGTTTACATGATTCAGTTAATTATTAAGTTATAATATGCTTTCGCAGTTAAGTTTTTTTCAGTAGTATGTTTTAAACCTACTTGTCTTCTGAATAAGGAGCTAAACAAATCTTATAAACTAACTTATAAACTATAAAGAGAGCTAATCGTTGCAATTGAAGATTGCAACGATTTTTGTCGGAAGTTGCTTATAATACTGTTCGTCAGAATTTCTAATGTTTCTATGTTTGCGAGTCTGTGCAACTCATTTATGCTAAACCAGGGAGGACGCTTCAAAATCATTTTCAGAATTTTATTCTGAATCCTTTGAAGCATTTTCTTCCTAGTAGCACAACAACTTGCCCACATTGACACTGCATATAGCATTGCCGTTCTAAATATTTGTTTATAAATTAATAGTTTGTTCTTTAGGCAGAGCCTAGAATTCCTATTTATAAGAGGGTATAAACATTTTATATATTTATTGCAATTTGTTTGGATTCCTTCAAGTGATCCTTAAAAGTGAGTTTTTATCGTAAATCATACCCAAGTATTTAACTTGATCTGACCACGTTAAATTCAAACCATTGAATTTAATAATATGGTTATTATTTGGTTTAAGAGAAGAAGCTCTTGGCTTATGCGGAAACACATTCAATTGTGTTTTTGCCGCATTAGTGGCAATTTTCCATTTTTTCAGGTAGTCATTGAAAATATTTAAGCTTCGTTGCAGTCGACTGCAGATAATACGAAGACTCCTACTAGTGGCTGAGATGCTAGTATCATCACAGAAAAGTGACTTTTTGCAGCCTGTAGGTAGATTTGGAAGATCAAAGGTAAAAATATTGTATAGTATTGGTGCGACGCTGGATCCTGCTTTAACGAGTAGCTCATTAGATTTACAATTCTGATAAGAAACCTGTAGGGTACGGTTAGTAAGAAATTTTTAATTATCTTTATTATGTAAATTGGAAAATAGAAATCCCACATTTTGGCAATTAAACCTTTGTGCCAAACACTGTCGAAAGCTTTTTCGATGTCTAGAAGAGCAACTCCAGTGGAATAGGCCTCTGAGATATTTGCCTTTATCATGTTAGTTATTCTCACTAGTTGATGAGTAGTTGAATGTTCAATACGAAATCTAAACTGCTCAGGAAGAAAAATAGAATTCTCATTGATATGTCACATCATTCTAGTTAGGATAATTTTTTTAAATAATTTACTAATAGAAGAGAGTAAACTAATTGGTCGATAGCTAGATGTTTCTGCTGGGTTTTTATCTGGCTTCAAAATTGGAATAATCTTGGCATTTTTCCATCTTTCAGGGAAGTATGCTAATTCAAAACATTTGTTGAATATTTTGACCAAGTATTTCATGGTGATTTCGGGAATGTTTTTAAGAAGAATGTTAAAAATTCCATCATAATCTGGAGCTTTCATATTTTTTAACTTTTTCATGATGGATTTGATCTCATCATAGTTTGTTTCAACAATATCGTCTAGAGACAATACTTTTTTTATATCCCTTTATGGGCAGCTAGGGCCGAGGGTGGTGGCTAGCGGGTTTCATACATCCTTGACCTGACGGACAAAGCTATGGTGCCTTGAACACAGGCAACGCAGAGCCAAGGCCATCATTGAAACGATAAGTTCTGCGTTTGAGATGTACTTCCCCCGGTTGCCTGTAATTATTACTTGTTGCTTTGTATGTATTAATCTAATGTTCAGTCCTGGGTGGTGTATGCGTGGAAGGTGTGATTTTTAGCGTTCGAGTCCAGGAGTGCATATCTGTCTGGGTTAGCGTGGGCGAGCCTTTAGCGATCACACTAATTGTGTAATAGTGTGATCGCTAAAGGCTCGAGCATATGAATGCCAGCGTGTCTCCAACTTTGCGTGCATAAATCCGATTTTAGATCCGTGTTGCCATTCGCACATTCACGTGTATTCTCGAACGATCGCGCGCGGACCGTGAATCTAATAATTAATTTTCAGTGTATGGTAGCGAAACGTGTTGTCTAGTGAATATGAGCATCATTCCCGATCGGTCCAACTGAAGGCATGAGTCTAGGCTGATCGAGAGTAGAGAATTCCGAACGTAGCCGGTCTATGATCGCGCGAGTGGTGGGTTAATGCTTGAGACCGCGGTTGTAAAGTTATAGGTGCTGAAAAGTTCACTTAAGTAAAGGGGTGTTGGCGAAATTGCGATTGAAATTGTAATGTAAGTTCGCGTTTTCGACCAGGTTTGTGTTATCGCGAAAGTTAGGGGCGTTTGCACATTTTGGATGTGAATGTATATGGGAGAATATGCAATTGACTGTGCTAGTGAATATCAGTATGAACCCAACTCAAGATACAGTAATAAAAGGAAAAATAACATGCCGAATGTTTATTTTTTTTAGGTCAATAACCGTGCATTGAAGAATGCTCAAAAACTCTGAACTAGGCCCCGTCGAGTCCAGTCTGTTCGTCTCGTCCTGTCGTGTCTGGGGTGTCTAGGTTACATGCATTCACCAGATGAGACTAGCTTATGTCAGCTTACTTGTGCACTGGTTTCGTAGAATCGAGGCGATCATCGAAATGATAGATCCTACGAGTGAATGCACTTGGCCCAGTCACCTGTCAAGCATTTGTGTATTTGTGTGTGTTGAGATATGTGTGGAGCCTGTAAATAATATTTTAATACGAATAATATTTTATACTTTAAAATAAGAAATGTGTAATATACTACTTGCAGTTTGTTGATCGTTCCTACTTATCTGACTCCATCGAGTATGAGAATACATCTCCATTGTTCTAAAACCTGGCGACGTCCGATGGCAGAGAAGAATCATTGTAGGCTGCAATGTTGCTCTTCTTGGATGTATGAGCTCGAAAAGGTCATCACAAGAATATAACGCATGAGACCGAAAATAAATAAAAAAAATAAAGAGAAGAGTTAGTATTGTTATTGAGTATTAATAATATGCCGATTTTTTTCGAGAGTTGTCCTACTGGAACTGTAGAGCTAATTGATTTAATTAAAGCATGGACCTAGACTCTTGGAATCGAGGATAGATACTTCCGGACGCGAACGATTCATGAATGCGCGAGTGCGGGGAACTGTAGGTTCACGCTTGAGACTGCGTTTGAGTAATTACAAATGCCGAGACGTTCATATTATCACCGGGATGTTATAATGTCTGGAAGAGCGCGAGTATAGGTTGCGTGAATGGTCGCGAAGGGCTCAAGCATTTCTATATTTGTTTGTCGCGTGTATGTGACTTTGCATTCGATTTTTATGTAGTTTCGCGCGAACACGGGCATTTGGAGGTTCACTCTCGAGACCGGGATTGTTAATTTATAAGTGCTAAACCATTCACTTAGTCACCAGGGTGTTATACTTTTTATGAGATTGTGGGTGTGGTCGTGCGTGGATGATCGTGAAGGACTCGAGCGTTTGTATGTAGATGTTTTTGTCGCGTGTGCTAGTATGTAACTTCGCGTGTACACATTATTTTTATAAGCGTGTGGCCATTCGCATGTTCGCGTATTCTTCAACGATCGCACGTGGACGTCTTGTCTAGTTTTTATTTCTATTGGTCCAACTAAAGGCATGAATTTGGGCTGCTATGATCAAGGGCGGAGACTTCCGGACGTGACCGATTCATGATTGCGCGATCTTAGGTTCTTAGGTTCCAACGTTCACCTAATCAATCGGGGTGTTTGAATATTGGCGAGATCGCGGGCGTTCGTATTTGTGACCAGGTTTATGTTATCGCGTAGGCCACGTTTGTACGTTTAGAATGAGGTGCCTGCAGCCAGAATTGGGCCCTAAACCCACATTGTATATTATTTGACCATGGCAGTGGATAATAAAGGTCGCCAAGTTAAGTACTAAAATTGATCACAATGTAGCTTAACTAAAAAGAAAATAATCGTATCCCAAGTTTATGTGATATAATCACTGTAATACTGCTTTGGTGGAAAAGCCCCCGGACCACATCAAGGTACAGTATCATGCCGAGGGTACAATATCGTCTAGAGACAATACTTGATTTGAAACGTTTTCATATTTTTGTAAGACTTCGGTTTCAATAGGACTCACAACGCTGAGATTAAAATTATGGACGCTTTCAAACTGCTGAGCAAGTTTTTGAGCGGTTTTCTTCGTTTGTAAGAAGTATGTGGTCACCTTCCTTCAAAGCTGGAATTGGTTTCTGAGGTTTCTTAAGAACCTTAGAAAGTTTCCAGAAATGTTTAGAATTTGGCTTGATTTGTTCAACCTCTTTCGCGAAATTTTCATTTCTTAAGAGTGTGAATCTATGCTTAATTTCTTTTTTTAGATCCTGATAGATACATTTCATAGCAGGATCACGAGAACGTTGATATTGACGTCTTCGAACATTCTTCAAGCGAATCAGAAGTTGAAGATCGTCGTCAATAATAGGAGTATTAAATTTTTTCTGTGTTGTTGGTACTGATAAATTTCTAGCATCAACTATAGATATGGTGGGTATGTGAGGAGGGCGAAAGTCCCATGAACGAACGACTCCCCAGCTTAAATTGGTATGCTTCGTGATATAGTGGTGGTTTAAAGATGATAGGGGTGAAAGGGAGGGGTATGAGGGCTGGATGGGGTGGTGGTCTGAGGGGTGATTTAAGGAGATTTTTAAAGGAGGGGAGTGAACAGTAGAGGGGGGATGTAACCCTTCTCCGTAAACCATCAACTACGCCCCTGTTAAAATCCAGAAACCTTATGCGAGTCGAAAAAAAAATTCGGGATTAGGTTGACGTTTTTCAGAGTGATTGCATAACCTATATGAGAAAGGCAAAAATGTGCCAAAATCCAAAAAAAGTGAATTGTCGTCAATTTTTTTTTTCGAGTTTGCGTCAAATCTCGACGTTTCATGCACCTTGAACACATTTAGCATCAAAAATAAAAATTCTATTTTTAATTTTTCCTACAGTTTATATGAGAAATTTCTGTGTGGCCGCACTCTGAAACCCGTAATTCCGGAACCAGAATTCCGATCGATCCAAAATTCAATAGCAGCCGATGGGAAGGTTGCACCTTTCATTTGAGACTAAGTTTGGGCAAATCGGTCCAGCCATCTCTGAGAAAAATGAGTGACATTATTTGACACATACACACATACATTCACACACATACACACATACACGCACATACACACATACATACACACATACACACACATACACACACATACAGACTTTTTCCGATCTCGACGAACTGAGTCGAATGGGATATGACACTCGGACCTCCGGGCCGGGATTAGGTTGACGTTTTTCAGAGTGATTGCATAACCTTTCTATATGAGAAAGGCAAAAAGGTGCAAAATCGGCAAAGTCCCAAAAAGTCGATTTTCATGAAATTTTTTTTTGTGATAACATAAAATCTCGACGTTTCATGCATCAAAAATACGAATTCGATTTCTGAAATTTCATGGGGTCCGCCTATGAAAAAAGTTTCGAGTTCCGGCTTATATGGGAATTTCATATGTGACCGGACGGTTCAGTCTATATTTCCGGAACTATATAAGCGATCCGTGCGAAATTTTACAAACATCTGTGGGGATAATATAGCTATCATTTGGGACTAAGTTTGTGAAAATCTGTCCAACCATTTCCGAGAAACTGATATGAGTTTGGTAGTTTTGAAAGATGGGCGCTTTTCCCGGGCACTTCCGGAACCGTCTATGGTGGTCAATGTAGTCAACGAACGTTTGTTTGGCCGTCGGTGACCTAGAACTGCAAATTCAAGTTGTTTGAGAGACATTTTAGCGAAAATTTTACCTTTTTTGCTTTCATCGGAGTAACAATTTGAATCACAATTTGCTATGCGATCGCACGCCACAACCCGTAACTCCGGAACCGGAAGTCGGTTCAGGATAAAATTTAATAGCCATTTACGGGGACGCAACATCTTTCATTTGAGACTAAGTTTGGTTGATTCGGTCAAGCCATCTTAGAGAAACCGATGTGACTGTTATTCTGAATTTGGATACTTCCGCCGGGGCTTCCGGAACCGATGATGGTGGCCAATGTGACCAAAGAGACTTTGAATGGCTGTTAGTGACCTAGTACTACAAATCGAAGCAGTTGTGGTCACATTTTGGAAAAATGTTCACCATTATACATTCATTGCAGATTTTATTAAAATCGACATTTTCTACGTGATCGTACTCATCACCCTGTAATTCCGGAACCGGAAGTCGGATCTATTAGAAATTCAATAGCAGCCTATGAGAACGTTGCACCTTTCATTTGGGACTAAGTTTGTGAAAATCGGTTCAGTCATCTCTGAGAAAAGTGAGTGAGATTGTGTTCGCGTACACACACAGACGCACATACACACACATACATACATACATTTGCCGAAATCGACGAACTGAATTGAATGGTATATGTCACTCGGCCCTCCGGGCCTCCGTTAAAAAATCGGTTTTCAGAGCAATTGCAATACCTTTCTATTGAGAAAGACAAAACAATATGAAAATATGAAAATTTAAAGAAAAAAATATACAACTTCATTTCTGATTACATTTTTGTTCCACATTTTTCAATTAACTGAAGGGTTGCTAAAATATAAGTTTTCCTATTACTGCAGTAGAACGTTTTTGAATGTATGTTTGCTTTAAAATGTACGGAATTTTATTAATAGAAACCTGTTTTAATCCACCTAGTGGTGCAATTGTGCCTTTCTCATTTCTATGAGACTGGTTATGTTTGTTTCAATTATCGAAACGTCTACTACATTCTTAGTACACTTTACACCTACACACAATAGTTTGCCAGCCACGAATCTGATGAGCTATGTGTCGACGGTGAAACACTTGAAACAAAAAATATCATACTTCTTTCTGCTAACTACGAACGAACCACGCCCCAGCTTAATTCGGAATGTCTTGTGCTGTAGCGGTGGTATAAAGAGGATGGGGTTGAGAGGGGGAGGGGTATGAGTGATGGATCGGGGGGAGGGTGCAATGAGAGGTGATCTAAGGGGAATTTAAATTGGTGGTGACCGGTGATCGGGAGGGGGGGGGGGTGTAAATCTCTCCTGTTAAAACCCAGAAACCTTATGTCAATGCCGGGATCAGGTTGACGATTTTTAGAGTGATTGCATATCCTTTCTATATGAGAAAGACAAAAAGCTACGTTATTTGTGCATGACCCCTTAGCAGACAATAAGCTGAAATCTGGACGGATCTGATTTTTTTTCAGATTTGGATGAATCTGAAGCTGACAAGTCCATACAAGTTACAAATATCGCTATAATTAGTGTATTAGGAAAAGATTGCAGATTTAAAATAAATCATTTGCTCCTTTTATAAACTGGCTGTCCAGAAATGGACGAAAGCAAACAGAACAAAATCCAATATGATTTTTAATTATTGCGCTGTCTGAGCGAAATTTAAACTAAATAATCGGAAAGGGTTATTAAGCTATATCTAGGGACTAAAGAAGAATATTTTAAGAACTTCGGTTGTTAAAAAGAAAGAAAAATATATGTCCCGATTTTGTCAATACCCCCGTTTTAACAGCCTAAAACTCACCAAAGGGCTGTTAAAACGGATCTTCACTGTATTAGAATTGTCTAAAATTGATGCAAATTATTATGAAAATTTTGCTAGTTAACTTTTGCTTATGCTACAGAATTTGCGAAGTTAAAGGCTGATGAAGTACTATCTCTTATAGTCGACACTAAGCTAACGAGGCATCAATACTTATTAATTTGCGCATAAGTTTTTTTTCGATTAAGGTCATTCGCCTCTTCGGGTTAGAAAAATCTCTCGCTGCGTACAAGGCAATCGATTTACCAACTACGCTACGCCCACCCCCTTGCGCATAAGTAGTAGAAAGGCGCCTTTTAATATTTGGCTAGATTATAACAGAAGCGCCTTTTCTAAAGATACTTCGAGTTTTCCGATCTGTATACTTTACATCCTTGCTCTCATTTGAGTACCATGGCTCTAAATTTTCATAACTTTCCCTACCCAACCCAGTAATCTTAAGCTAATTAAATGTCGTTAAAATGTAAAAACGTGCTATACCTAAATCGAAAATATAGCTAAGAAATCAACCGAATTGAGGCTAGCCTAAACATATAATTAATGAAATCGTCGATTAAAACCAACAAACGATACCGAGTTGATAGCTGAAAGCCATAGTAAGAATGTCGATAGATTCTATCATCTTATATAAAATTTGTAGTAAAAATAAGTTACAGTTTACTACAGTACGTTGAAATCTAATCCGCAACGACGACCGAAATCTAATCCGAAACAACGACAATAATGAAATCGAATAGTTTATTTATGTTCTCTTTCGTATTCATTACTAACTATTGGCAAAACTTATATCATAAAATGTGTGTCAAAATCAATTTATCACTATAAGATGAATTGATCTGATCTTTTCGATATCAAATTTGAGCTCAGCGACTCCAAATTCACTTATAATATATGGCTATGGAACGAAATTCTCTAAAAATGTATATGGTGGATGAAGAGAATATAGGTCAAAGGGGAGGGAGGGGGGTGAGATGGTATGAGGGGAAGTTGAGAGGGGGCTGATGGAGTATGCAACACCCAACAGCATATTATACCCTCCATTTGAGATTTGGTTTACGAAAATCGGTTCAGTCATCACCGAGTAATCGATGTGACTAATTCTGGAATATGTCCAGAACCCGAAAATTCCGGAACTGACAATAGTAGACATTTCATTCAAAGAATCTTTGATTGGCCATCAGTGATCTAGACTTGCAAATTGAAGTGATGTAATCTAGACTTTCATAGAAATGTATTTTTATCCTTTGAAGTATTACAATTTTACCGGTTTATATGGGAAATTCCTATGTGGTCGCAATAAACAACCTGTAACTCCGGAACCAAATGTCAGATACGAATGAAATTCAATAACAGTCCATGGGAGTATTGTATCTTTCATTTGAAACCAAGTTTATGAAAATCGGTCAAGAATTCCCTGAGAAAAAGGTGTGAGATTAACTTACGAACTTGGAAAGTACCCGGGGCATCAAGAACCGTCATAGGTGGTCAATGTGGTCAAAGCTGCTTAGAATGATCATTAGTGACCTAGACCCGCAAATTCGAGTTATGTTGCACCCTTTTTAATATGTATAACACCATTTGGACATCATGGTATTACCATTTTATATGGGAATTTGCTGGGTGACCGCACTCTTCAACCCGTAACTCCGGAACCGGAAGTCCGATCGACAAAAAATCAATAGCAGCTTATGGGAGCGTTATACCTTTCATTTGAAATCAAGTTTGAGCGATTCGGTTCAGCCATCTCAGAGAAAAGTGAGTGAGTTTTGAAAACACACACACATACATACACACATAGACACACACACACATACAGACATTTATCAATTTCGACGAACTGAGTCGAATGGTATATGAGACTCGGCCCTCCGGGCCTCGGTTAAAAAGTCGGTTTTCAGACTGATTACATATCCTTTCTACATGGGAAAGGCAATCCATTTGCGGACAATACATTTACCGCCCACATCCGCACCGCGACGAACCCTAGAATGGACTTATAATATTTCAAATGTTTATTAATGTTGCATAATGCTTTTTTTCATGCTTCATAATTCAAATAATTTATTGAAACGCTAGTCTATTTTACACCACTGTATTCCAAGGATCACTTTAGATCGCTCTATGATTTATATATGCATCAATAGGGCATTGCTTGCTGAACAACAAATAAATAAATTTAGCTGCTACTATCTGCTAACCCACAAACCGTAGCCTTTTAAATTAACCCCAAAAACAACCAAAAAACAGGCATACATCCTCAAAACGAAGAGATATCGAGTTGATCTATTCTGCAAAACGGTGTGTTTTGAAGGCATCTACCACTTTCCAGAATGTTGAAAACTGTAAAAAATCAACTACAAAACTTACAGTAAAAAATCTTTTTAAAGGGGTATCCCGATATGTACTTCAATTTCACTCAATAGCTTTGTTCGCTTAACAGATAGCCATTTTGATACTTCAACAAAGTTTCATAAAATCATTTCGTCTACAAATTTTCCATACATGACTATCAATTTTGACAACAACTTGCAAAGCTATTTTTTATCTGCTTATATATCCCCTAAATCAAAATTTTTCATCATTATATTAAACTACTCAAAAAATAAAGAAACATTTCCAAAGATATCAAAGTGCCATAAACAATAGTTTCGTCGCCAATATCAATGTCCGGCTTTTTTATTTCCTCCCACTGTGCGCCTGATGCCATACGGCCTCTAGGCTGGTTTAGTCAGAAGAAAGATAGTAGACTGTTATCAAACTGCTAGTGGACCACATCCACATCTGTTGTTAGTCGCTTCTTACGACACGGAGACAGAAACCAATGGGTCAATTCTGGGCTAAAATACTTCGAGAGATTTCAGCCCACCGGATACCACACGGCACAATTGTATTTTTTAGTATCAATTATAAAAATATGTCGAAAGTTGTTGTTAGAAAAACTTTCTAATTGAAAGCTTCTACATGAATACACTAAAAAAATAGTAATGCGGATGTTCGGCTTTTTCGGTCTATAATATAAGAACGGCTGTTTTGTACCGTTCTTATATTATAGACCGAAAAAGCCGAACATCCGTATAACCATCTCCCATCTATAATATAAGAACGGCTGTTTTGTACCGTTCTTATATTATAGACCGAAAAAGCCGAACATCCGTATAACCATCTCCCGGTCGCTTTTCTCACTGATAAACATTAGATTATTGACATTTTATGATGGGGTTACGCGAATGACTTTTTAAAAAAGGCATAATTACACGAAATAATTGTTTTTGTTGGAGCAAAATTCCAAATGTTTCGAAAACTATCGCATTTTGGAAGATTTTTCCTAAATACATTTTGATTTAAAATGATACTTAAAATTATATTCTGTAATAAAATTACAGTTTTGTATGTCAATTAGCATGAAATTTAAAAACATGTATAAAGTTATTGTGAGAAAAACTTTTTTACCGATAAGTTCTCCATCATGCAATCGTATTCAAAATGTTTCTTTTCTCTTTAGGTTTTTGTTAATAAAATATAAGAAAATTAAAAAATGTGTTTTTGCAATTTAAATATCTAACATAAATGTTTATTTTTGTGAAAAGTGATATAATCGATCAATATTTTTTTCAAAATGCTACATGAAGAAATTGATTGATTGATTTGTAAATTTGGCCTTTAACCACTACACTTTTACGCCCTTTTACAAAATTGCTCTTGAGTCAAAATAATCTTATTCGCTGTGGAAAATGTTTAGTGTTCTATGCCGGTAAAACGTCCAAAGTTTAATCGGAATCTAAGATGGTCGGTCAAGATTTTCGGACGGATCTTCGTGAAATTCCTCACATACGACAATAGGTAAGATGGCAGAATTTTCGCATCATACATTTATATCTGTAAAACTGATGGAAAATAATCAAAAACAAAAAAACAATTAGTTATAGGAAATAGTCTGCATTTGTCTGTCTATTTTCACGATCTATGTAAATCAAACAGATGAAATAAATGAACATTGAAAACCCTACCAATTGGCTCCGGGTTCTTCTATATAGAAATTTGGAGGTGAAGTATGTCGTATTAATATTTCGACAAAGTATTGTAGTACTAATGGTGAAAAGGCACCGGAAATTCTATAAGTCAGTTTTCGTCAAAAGTTGTCCGGTTTACTTTTTTATGTCTTTGGGAGTGATCTACGACCTTATTCATACCCCAGCAATAGCCATCGTGGTAAATGAACTCATGAAGATGAAAATTCCTAGTTGACGGTCGTCGTCGCAGTCAAAATGCCGCATATCAAACCACAGGTTAGGTAGTTTGAAAGGCGGACAGGTGATAGGTTGTCACACCAGACCTCCCTTATTGATTTTGGAAATTTTCATTTGTTTGAAAATGTGAGCAACTTCCAACTTCCCCCCAATCTACACATTTTGGCTATCAATAAACATTTCTCAAACATTTGTAATACCTTGGTGACTGTTGATATGAATACTTTTACGATCTCGCCAATTTCGTGTAAATTGGTCGGATTTCCGCGATGCTCGAGCAAAACTTTGTTCCTCTTGCTTGAAGACCATTTTTATAACTGAAAAGCAAACGTTAAAATCGGCAAAATTCTGCGCACTCCTACAAAGTAAGAGGTATGCAGTCCTTTTAAATATTTGTTTAACCTTCCGGCAGTCGTGCTAGTGCACTGAGTGTACGCTACTCTGAAAATCTAGCGAAATCGTCTTAGGGCACCAGCAGTTGTTCGTTCGGTGGACCATAAACGCGACGCGCTTACCTAGAATATTGTTACAGTACTGCTGATTGATTTTCAAGAAGATCTATCAAACTGTATGGAAAAAACTGCTTCTTTCGCTTTCGATTTTTGTCCGTTTCTTGTTCAACCTTAAATAAATGCATCACGTTTAAGTGAACCAAATTTTGATCGTAGCACGTAATTTGATACTTCATGTAACTGTTCCAAACACTTTGTAATCCTATCCAGCACTTGAAACGTTCTGTTACTCTAAACATCGCTTTCCTCGAGCCCGAAGAACTACTCAGCCATAGACAAGTTCTTTCCGAATAGTGCAATGAGAATCGATGAAAACAAAAACCCCATTTATATTCAAGTGCCAACAGAACAATTCTTAAATTAACTCAATCAAAAGAATGATAACAATTTTCGGGAAAATGTTATAGAATCCTTTGAGAGAGTTTTGGTAGTTAGTGATACCCTTATTGTAATTCTGGTTTGAATGTTTAAAATGTGATTTACAATAACATAAATACTTTTTTTTAACCGCTCTATCAGCCAGTTGACTCAAGACATATTGGTAATAACACAAAATACAGTTGCATGCCACCCCACATGAATTGTTTATATAGTAAAATCGTTATCTTGCGTCTATTTGAGATGATTAACAAACATGTATCTAACAGTAACGTTTGCTATTATATACTTATATATATATATATATATATATATATATATATATATATATATATATATATATATATATATATATATATATATATATATATATATATATATATATATATATATATATATATATATATATATATATATATATATATATATATATATATATATATATATATATATATATATATATATATATATATATATATATATATATATATATATATATATATATATATATATATATATATATATATATATATATATATATATATATATGACGGTAAGAGATACAAATGTTAAGCTCTTACCATTAAAATGGAGTAAAGCACGACATTCTAGTTTCCTTTCCATTTAAAAATCTCGAAATACAGAAAATTACCGTTGTCTGTCCATCTGAACAGAAACATGTCGAAGTTACTCCGCTGTTGCAAGTTACGTCGTTTGACGGTAATGCTAATTAAGCTAATAAACTATGATATTTTTTGTTTCAAATGTTACAGCGTCAACATTTAGTTTATCAAATTCGTGGCTGGCGAGCCATTGTATGCAAGATGTATTAGGAATTTAATAGACATTTCCACAATTTTATTGAACATAACCAAGCATGGAATCAGAGTTTGGTGATATGAGAAAGGCACAATTGCACCACTAGGTATATTTTAAAAGGTTTAATATGTAAGAGAGCAATCTAACAAAATCGATTTTATTTTAAAGAGCTCAGAACAATTGAGTACTAGAATGATTGTGATATTTTTGCCATTCTCATGTAGCTTATGCAATCGCTCTAAACATTGAAGGTTTAACAAAGGCGCGGATGGCCGAGTCTCATACACCATTCAACTCAGTTCAACGAGATCGGAAAATGTCCGTATGTGTATGTATGTGTGCATGAGGCAAATAATGTCACCTTTGATTCTCATAGATGCCTGGACCTATTTACACAAATGAAAGGTACAACCTTCCGATCGGCTGTGTTGAATCGTACTTGCGGTCTCTGGGTTGCGGGTTGAAGAAAGCTGTAACACAGCATATCCTCATATAAAAGAGTCCACCGCGAAGTCCAAACGATGTAATACACATTAAAATATGTGCGACATTACTTGGATTTGTGAGTCTAGATCACTAATGACCAATCGAAGTAGCTTTGATCACAATGACCACATATGACGCTTTTTGATCAGTGCTGCGGAATTTCAAAATCAGTTTACTATTTCTGCTTGTATTTACCGAAACTAACATTCAGATTCACCGCCTCCCTCATTCATTGACTTTCCACTTGACTGAAATTTCATTCAAAATCAAACACTCGAGTGCAAGGAAGATATAAATTCAACAAACCGAAGCATTTATTTGTTATTATGTGGACAGTTTGAAGGCAGAAGATGACATCTTCTACATTTTCGAAGCCTAAGTGAACTACGTAATCTATATCTAGTGCACTTTTGCTCAATATAATCCAGTTTGCTTCTGAAACCGGACATATCCGAACCAGAATGCGCTGTATCGGGAAAACGAATGACGAAAGAAACATTTCATTCATCGAGGCGGGCATGAATTAAATTTCGTTTCTGTTTCAAGTTCAGGCAGGGAGGTCAATGTTTTTAAGCTCTGTTCTTGATGCCTCCAGGGAACTTGCTTACTTGCAAGTTAACACCTATTGACCGATTTTTACAAACTTTTTACAAACTTCGATCTGCAGGTCTAGACCAGTGATGGCCAATCAAAGATGCTTTGAAGTTATTGTCCACTGTCGACAATTCCGGAAGTCCCAGGTATCGGGCATATTCCAAAACTAAACCCATACCAGCTATTCGGCGATGGTTGAACCGATTTCCCATCACAAACCAAGCATGAAATAGAAGGTTTAAAATATAGCAGGTGTACCCTAGGTCAAACCTTCACCTCCATCTCGAAATCTCGTTGGTCATATTGACGATTATAAAAGGTCCTTGCAGTCACTGGAAAAAGGCCATTTCTCAAAATTACCAAACTCATGTCAGTTTCTCGAATATGGTTGGGCCGATTTTCACAAAATTAGCCTCAAATGAAATACCTTCATAGACTGCCGCAAGATTTTGTACGGATCGGTTATATTGTTCCGGAAATATAGACTGAATGGTCTACTGACGTAGACTGAAACTTCCATATAAGCCGGATCAATGATTTTGCCTTTCTCATATAGAAACGTTTTGCAATCACTTTGAAAATCATCAATTTATTCCTGGTCTGGAGGGCCGCGTATCATATACAACCCGACTTAGTTCGTCGAGATCGGACATTTTGTTTCAATCACAAGAAATAGTTTCGTATTCGACGATAAATTTCGGAAAATGTACACACAAAAAATGATGAAATTTACACGACCCGTAAACCGCCTTGGTTGTAAACAAATATTGCTTGATCGAAAATATGATTGAAAATCAAATTAAAATCAATGCACATAAATAAGGCATAAAAAAGCATATGATTTTGCACTTTTATCCGTATAATATTCCAGGTAATATATTTTTCAATCATATTGAAATAAAATTAATTGATCATTCGTTAATCAAACTGTAATTTTCAATCAACGTGTAAAATTATATCAAAATTCGTTGAAAAAGTACGTGTATTTGTGGAATGATTTAATTTTACATCTATTTTCATTCTATAAATTTTTTCTGCGAACACTAAATACGAAAAATTACAAAAGTTGTTCAAGTCACCATATTTTAGTTAGTGAAATGAACGAAACCAACTATTTACAATGCACGAAAATGCTCGGATCCGTGGTTGAACCTATTTGTAGCAGATTTACGAATTAATTCGTTCATCGAATGAATTTTTAGTGCATAATAATTTTAAGGATTCCTCCAAAATAAAATGTTTATATTATGAAAGATGCTCGTAAATATTAGAAAGGCTTTCCTATATTTCATCAAACAATTTGTTTGGCTAATGAATTACATTGGTAATGAACTTACGAAAGTCGTTCCATGGTTTCATGAAAAACTGGTTTTAAAAATAAAAGCGCTTCCGTAGAATTACGAATGATCCATCATATGTGCGAAAAATTTGTTTGTTTTACGAAAGTTTTCTGTACGAAAGCTATTCGCAGTAGATTTACAAAAATATTCCCTCAGTGTGAATTCAAACTAGAAGCTAGGTTTTCAGTATCTGTATGTAGGATATTATAGATAATTGATTTTATCCGTTAGAGTCAAAAATTAATGGGATTGACGGAATTGTAAACAATTATTATACTTTTATTATAACTATGCATTTTTGTGAAATGATGATTAGATTTAGCTCAATAGTATGTTCAGAAGAATTTTGGTACATAATACGAATTATGTTTTGGTTAGAAAATGTATGTTTCAAGTGTGACTACATAGAGGGCGCAAACACTTACTTTTCAACGGAGAGAGATATAAATTAAGTGTCTTCTACGAAGTTGTAGAACAGGCATTTTGTAATAACTCCTCTGAACATCTTGATATTCTGTCTCTATTTTATAAAAAAAAAATGTCAGTGCAATTGGAACTCGTAATAGTAAATACTCGACTGACGAAAGTGAAGTACTGAACTTCTTTTGAACACACACTTTTCAGATTGTATCGACCAATCAACAGCGACTGCCCCTGAGCTTTCCTGAGGTAGTTGTAATAGATAAAATCAAATTGAGCGCTCGTATAAGACTGGGAAATGCGGATAAAAACAAAATTTGCTCTAGAACTCCATCTGTCCAACTTGTCAGTCATTAGCGTAGCTTGCACACTTGCACTCAAACAAAAATATTTATGCCTGATATGAGTCCAAAAATGTCAAAGAATTTGTTCTCCAAGCAAAATTGCGCAGCATTCAATCTTCACATGGCTACTGTTGAATATTATTCGTGTAATTTTTATGAATTCGAATTCGGAACTACATATTATCTAATAGAGTCAAATCACGTCAAGCGTGCCTCGAGATTTCCACAAAATTACCGATTTTCATGAAAAATATTTTTCTGTGTAGGGGTAATTTTTGATATAAATATTTTTGCAAAATTGCTTTTTTGTTTAAATTATGAGCTTTTATAATTTGAAAACTAAATTGTGCTTTTTCAATTTCTTATATCTCCAAAACTACTTCAGATAATTGAATGCAATTTTGCACCCTTATAGAATAATATTTACACTGTCATATGTCATAATATTTGCTTTAATAGCAGCATTTTACATACATTTTTAATAAGCAATTTAAAATATTTTTATGTTCTCGGCGCTGAAAAAAAAATATGTCAACTGACGCTGCAAAAGTTCACCTTCAATAATCTGTAAAATTATTTTTGTCCTTTTGTTCCTATCCAGAGATATGAATTTTGATAGTCTACGGTGTTTTCGTTTTCGGTTTGCGAGGTGGTTTGAGTTTCAATTTATGGTTAAGTTGAATAAATGCGGAATTCGGCAAAATATTTCACAATAGTCGCAATTTATTCACAGTAACTTGTTGGTGAAAAGTTCGAACAGTACATTGACAAAGACGTTTGTTAGTTTGTTGGGAATATGAAACATTCAAGCTTACAATAAGTGCACTATAAATCATATACGTTGTATGTGTATCGTACTCGTTACAACTATAAAACCTCAATAATGATAACAATTTTAATTAACGTATGTTAAACTAGATTTTTACAATAGAACTGACGATGTTCTAAACAATAGAAGTTGCTATTTGCTATACAATGGAAGTTGCTGCGTGTTAAACGATAGATACCGCAAGGTGCTCAACGCAAGTTTGAACATGCCCGTTGGTCGAGCACACGTGGGCTGTGGAAAGTGCGTTATCGTGGGCATCATCGAAATGCGCCGCATGTTGGAAGAGAGCGGCGCGTGACAAAAAATTTCATATCTCTAGATACGAACAAAAGGACAAAAGTATCTTTACAGATTATTGAAGGTGAACGTTTGCCGCGTCAGTTGACATATTTTTTTTATTTTTTTTTTTCAGCGCCGAGAACATAAAAATATTTTAAATTATTTATTAAAAATGTTTCTGAAATGCGGCTGTATAAGCAAATATTCCGTATAATTTATATTTATATGATAGTGTAAACATCATTCTATAAGTGTACAAAATTTCATTCAATTATCTGATGTAGTTTTTGAGATAAAAGAAATTGAAAAAAAAACAATTTTACTGTTTTCAAAAGTATAAAGGCCCATAATTTAAACAAAAAAAAGCAATTTTGCAAATATATTTATACCAAAAATTACTCTTCATGTCCCCAACACAAAAAAATATTGTTCATGAAAATCGGTGACCTTGTGGAAATTTCGAGACCCCCTTGACGTGGTTTGACTCAATATGTAACAACCCTTCAGTGCTCCAATCGCGTATCTGGATATTTTGCTCCTCATATATAGACGACCCAATCTACAGGAAATTAAACCCAAACATGTTATTGTTCCTAACCCTTTGGAGTAAAGAGGTATAGCTCCTAATAACATGGGGAACGTGCAAATCGAGCCAATTTATTCAGCTTACTGATTCTAGTGAGATGGAAACTTCAAAAGCTTGTGCTGCTGTCTAAACAACGGAAACCGCCAAGAGATTTAACATCATTCAGACCCATATTCCGGGTGTATGTTCTTGGAAAATTCTTGTCAAGTGTTAGCCTCAACAGGATAACGAAATGCAAGGAACGCGAAAGCGGTCTGTCAAACAGATAATTTGAAATCTGGAAAATAAAATCTACAGAGAAGCGAGCTGGACAGAGCAGAAGAGACGCTCGAATAGAGAAGAAGCTGTTACTGCATCATAGTAACGATAGACGTCAAGACCGCGTTTTTCAGCGTCAGCTAGGAAGATATAACAGAATCTGTGCAGAAAATGCGATTACCTGAACACCTGTGCAGCAGTCTGTTCAGAACCAAGTGCTGGTCTACGACACACATTCGGGACAGAAATCGGCGAGAGTAACGACGGGAGTGAAATAAGGCTCTATACTTGGCCTACAACATAGGAACATGATGTATAAAGGCGTTCTAACGCTAAAGCTGCAGATAGGAGTCGAAATAGTTGGATTCGTAGATGATGTCGTTCTCACAATTACAAAAGAGACGATAGAAGATGATAGAAAACTGAATGGTTTTAGGTTACAGCAAGCTAACCACAAAATGAGGTGGTGCTGGCAGCAACTGCAAAGCGTTGCAGCTGGCTCAAAACACAGCTGCAGGCATATCAATTACATCGATGCGTGTATTAAAACAGGAGTGATGTTAGGTGATGGAGCAGTAAGAGGCGTTTTCTGGCTACAGTGAGAACTTGAGCCCAACGTCTTAAAATGTTTTTTTTTTATTTAGGGTCATTCGCCTCTTTTTGGGTTAGAGAAATCTCTTTTGGAAAAATCTCTAACACTATGTGCGGGGTTGGGAACCGAACCCAGGTGAGCTGCGTACAAGGCAATCGATTTACCAATTACGCTATGCCCGTCCCCTGTCTTAAAATGTGTTTGTATGTATGTATACGTGTATACGTGTGTGTTGAAGATACGCCGGAGCACGTGATCTTTGAGTACCCCTGATTCGGGGAAGTGTGAAGCGATAAGTCGGCTCTAAGCGTAGAAAATCATAGTCGCACAGATACTAGTAGGGTGGAGCTGACAATTTGAATAAACTCATCCTACCGGCTCCCCGTGGAGTAGACTAAATCCGCGTCGATGTACTAGCGGTATGTGGTGGAGGCGTTAACTAACCGGAAGCTGCGTTACATGCCGTATCGTCGGACTGACCTCCACACTGCGGTGTCGGTAAAAATACCGCCAACGAGGAACTCTCAGTCGGACTAGGGTAAATTCATCGCAGGGACCTATCGGAGCAGATATCGACGGGAGCGGAATAACTCGACAGCTCACCGCCAGTCACTGTCCAATTGGACTTTTGGAGTCAAATGGCTCAAGTGCACAGATGATCTAAATGACCTAAAGTTGGACACAAACGTGAGTCACATACTGCACAGGCAAGGCGTTTGAAGATTTTTAAACCTTACTATAAGAAAAGGTATTATTTATTGTCACCCAGTACACACACAGTACACACACTGACATTTGCTGAAATCGATAAACTGAATAGAAAGGAACATGAAACTCGGCCATCCGGACCTCGGTAAAAATCGATCTTCACAGCAATTATATAACCTATCTATTAAGGAAACCAAAATTTTGCCTCAACCTATACTTTTTAAGTGATCTAGTAAATGTTGTAGGTCTGATCAGTTACATATAATTCAAACCAGGTTTCAACAATTTCATATACTCTCAAACTTGTGCCTTTCTCTTTTATTCAAATTATGATGCAATAGCTGGTTATGTTCAATATAATTGTGGAAATTTTTATTACATTCTTATTACACTTGGCAAGTATATATAAACACACGAAGGCGACGAACTTGATCAGCAACACGTAAAAAATATAACATTTATTTAGCTGAATCAGCATAAATTCAATGCTTTCTTCATTTTATCATCTAATTCGTTTATATAACACGGCTTATTGCGGTAACATCACGGAACCGTGAGTCTTTTAAAGAGTTACACTATGTGAAAATAAAATAAAACAAAAACAAATATTAGTGAGTGTCCTTCGGATCTCTTCCACGCAACTTTCTATTACGCGTGGACAACTTCTTTCGCGGAGTGGAAAGATTTTTCTACACATCTACTGCATCTTGGGGGGATAATTTCTCTTATTCACGTCAATGACATTATCGTTAATGTTATATTGATGTTTATGATCAGATGTTCTTCCTTGCCTACAGCATTACCGGTCATCAGCGTAAATCCGTCGTAATTGGTGCTAGCAGTTGATTTTGAGCTATTGGATGCTTATTTTACAGTTGTTTGTATGGCCTGAACAGCTGCCCCAAAATTGACAACCATTTGTAGTACAGGTGATGGTATTGAAGATTGTGTTTCGAATCGGTTTTCCGTAAATGATGTCAATCAGTTGTGATGCATTCTCCTCAGCAATAGGAATAGGTCCTTCGGCAAGCATCCTCCCCACAATAACACCGTTAGGAATACCTGCGATGTAATTTATCCAGGTATCAGGTGTAACGGATTCCACTTCTTCGAATTGTTTCCAGGTTTTAGTTACCGTTGATGAATGATACCGGTTTTCAGTTGATATTTTTTCTGTGATAATTAATTAAAAAGACGGGTGGGTAATGTCAGAGACATAACCGGAGTGAAGTAGAATACAAATAGATCGGTAAATTCTCCTCTGGAATAAGCAATTTCTATGCGACTTTGTCGACTTTAGCACATTCATAGTTTATTTGGAGCATGTTTGGAATTATCAAGTTGACAATTTGCAACATTCTTTGAAAATAGTGTTGAACTTTTATGAATGAAGGCACGAAAATGAGCGTTTGACCGTCGTCCTACTACCAGCATCAGAGAAGTAGGAGATCAGCATTTTTCGCTACATGGCCTATACCAAACAAACCGCTCGTAAGTCCACCGGAGGAAAGGCTCCCCGCAAGCAGTTGGCAACGAAGGCCGTGTAAAAGTGCCCTAGTCACGGTTGGCGTTAAGAAGCCTCATCGATACCGAACAGAAACTGTCGCCCTGCGAAAAATTTACAGCTATCAGAAATCGAGCGGGCCTAAATTGTGTCCCAAAATAAACCACAAACCAACAAGTTGTTTTCAGGACCAGCCAATTATAAAGTATTATTATTATAAATGAAATTTTCCATTGCCTTACAACCTCCCTCCCCCTTTCCACCCGGCTTGAATTACTATCTATCTTGATGATGCTGTGCAGCGGGGGCACTAGTTTTTATTATAGTGGAAAATTTAGGTTTGCGCGTTTTTCCCAAAAAATTTTTAGCTGTGCCAAAAATTGTAGTTGAAGTTGTAGTTGAATTCAAAATAAAATAGTTTATTTCTATTGTCAGAGATGGACCGTCCAACGAAAACTAGTCTGGCTCGCTTGGAATCGAATTGTACGGACCAACCACTGCTTTCACAAAATCTGTTATTTTCAGTAATTTTACATTCTACACAACTAGTCACAACTATTTCCAATCAGCGCAAAAATCGAAGGTTTTCATTCAGTACAACAGCAGATTTTCACTTTTCGAAAAACAGGCAACATTCTGGCCGAAAATTTTGAAACGGTGCACCTATATCGAAATGTTAGAAAACGTTCGATTTTTGTAAATTGAATCATTACACTAACCTGTCTACAAATCACACAAATAACTTTTTTATTTTGTGCCATTCTACTTGAAAGCGACGATATTGTTCACAAGTGGCTCACTTACCATCCAACGCTCTTGGCAAGCCACTTTCTCATGCTTGTAATAACAAAACTTCAATTCGATTCTTTGTCGATAAATTGATGGCCCTGAAAAGGGCCATTTGTTTGGGCAGTGTTCGGAATTTACTTGGAGCTGGTGTATATGGTAACAGTTTTGGTGCCAACTCTTCTGACAGCAGCAAACGGACGGCGGATTGAATTTCGCGGGAGATGCTGCAAACGAACTGATCGTGAACAACAGCATGCTGAGTTTTTATACCTGACTACAGCACAATGTAAGCTCGTCCTTTTTTGTGTTGTCCTCAATATGTGTTCTTCGTAGCTCCACCCCTTCGTTGTTCGACCACACATTTTTGATAAAGAACAAAATTGAAATTGTGTTTCCAATATGGAGGTTATCGAACATTCAGGATGAAAAGAGTAATGCAATACGGCACCTTGGTAAAATGTTTGAGAATTGAAACCTTTTTTGAATGCGCCTAGTAAACACGAAACTGTAAACAAACACACAAATGGTAACTTTTTATTTTGTGGCATTCTACGTGAAATCGACGATATTGTTCACAAGTAGCTCACTTGCCATCGAACGCTCTTGGCAAGCTACTTTCGGATGCTTGTAATAACAAAATTTCAATTCGATTCTTTGTTGATAAATGGCCCGTACCAAACAGACCACTCGTAAGTCCACCGGAGGAAAGCCTCCCCGCAAGCAGTAAGCAACGAAGGCCGTGTAAAAGTGCCCCCGTCACGGTTGGCGTTAGGAAGCCTCATCACTATTGAACAGAAACTGTCGCCCTGCGAGAAATTTACAGCTATCATCAATCGAGCAGGCCTAAATTGTGACCCAAAATAAACCACAAACCAACAACTTCTTTTCAGGACCAGCCAATTATATTCCAGTAAGATATAAATGAAATTTTCGTTTTCCATTGCCTTACAACCTCTTTCCCCTTGTGCCTATCAAATAAACGAAATGAATAAAAAAACCTCTTTCCTCTCGGCTTGAATTACTATCAATCTTGATGGTGCTGTGCGGCGGGGGCACAGGCAGTTTCCATTATAGTGGAAAATTTAGGCTTGCGCGTTTTTCCCAAAAGTCGCACTAATTCCGAAATTTATTACGAAATACGTGCACAAATTTCCGATCAGATAGTGCAAAAATATTGCGATTTCGTCCAGTAGAACGGAAGATATTCGCATTTCAAACCTGGGAAAATTTCTCAACTGAAATTTTTGAAACGGGACCCCATATTGAAAGGTTAAAAGTATTCTACTTCAAAAGAAACAACCTTACAACCTCTTTCCCCTTGTGCCTATCAAATAAACGAAATGAATAAAAAAAACCTCTTTCCTCTCGGCTTGAATTACTATCAATCTTGATGGTGCTGTGCGGCGGGGGCACAGGCAGTTTCCATTATAGTGGAAAATTTAGGCTTGCGCGTTTTTCCCAAAAGTTTTTAGCTGTGCTGTTTTCAAGAAGTTGTAGTTGAATTCAAAATAAAATAGTTTACTTCTATTGTCTGAGGTGGACCTTCCAACGAAAACTAGTCTGGCTCGCTTGGAATCGAATTGTACGGACCAACCACTGCTTTCACAAAATCCGTTATTTTCAGTAATTGTACATTCTATAGATTTAGTCACAACTATTTCCAATCAGCGCAAAAATCGAAGGTTTTCATTCAATACAACAGCAGATTTTCACGTTTGAAAAAACAGGCAGCATTCTGGCCGAAAATTTTGAAACGGAGCACCTATATCGAAACGTTCGATTTTTGTAAATTGACTATCTATAAATCACAAATAACTTTTGATTTTGTGCCATTCTACTTGAAAGCGACGGTATTGTTCACAAGTGGCTCACTTACCATCCAACGCTCTTGACAAGCCACTTACTGATGCTTGTAATAACAAAACTTCAATTTCATTCTTTGTCGATAAATTGATGGCCCTGAAAAGGGCCTTTTGTTTGGGCAGTGTTCGATATTTACTTGGAGCTGGTGTATATGGTAACAGTTTTGGTGCCATCTGAGACGGCGTGCTTGGCCAACTCTTCTGACAGCAGCAAACGGACGGCAGTTTAAATTTTGCGGGAGATACTGCAAACGAACTGCTGCATGCCGATGCTGGAAACGAACTGAGCGTGAGCAACAGCATGCTGAGTTTTTATACCTGACTACAGCACAATGTAAGCTCGTCCTTTTTTGTGTTGTCCTCAATATGTGTTCTTCGAAGCTCCACCCCTTCGTTGGTCGACCACATATTTTTGATAAAGAACAAAATTGAAATTGTGTTTCCAATACGGAGATTATCGAACACTCAGGGTAAAGAGAGTAATGTAATACGGCACCTTGGTAAAATGTTTGAGAATTGAAACCTTTTTTGAATGCGCCTAGTAAAAATGTTTTCCACTTCACTCCAGTTTGTTTCTGACCATATTTGCTTTTTGCGTACTGAAATAAATCATAATTTAGGGTTTAACCCAAATTGCTCTCCAGGGAGAAACAGTTCATGAAACAGAAAATGCAAACTTATTCTTTGAAATGAGTTTGGTGGCCCTGAAAAGGGCCTTTTTTATAATGATACAAGTGAGTTCTACCTTTTCAACATCCAAATCCATACAATGTGCGTCCGTACCGCTTCAGAGTATAGACGACATTCATTGAGATTTTGCACTTGGCGTGTTCAGTATAGGTCACGGCATCTCGGGTGACATTTTCCTGCACACCATCAGCATTCGTAGATTAAATCGGAAATGCATTTTACACCACCACGACGAGCCAGACGCCGAATGGCGGATTTGGTGATTCCCTGGATTTTATCACGAAGAACCTTGCGATGACGCTTTGTAGGGAACGCAAACATGATACCGCTCATTGTACCGTCCGGAGGAGCATGTTGCTCGTGTGGTAAGCGAGTACCCACTGATACAAAACAAGCTCGCGTGACCTGTATATATAACATTCCCGTATGTAATGAAACACTTACATGCTCCTTTTTGACGGCTCTGCGTGGGATATGCTGGCAAATTGCGCATTTTCCTTGCTGTTTCCGAAGGATTTTCTAAAAATCCTTGTTTTGGTTTATTTATAGTAGTCGCACTAATTCCGAAATTTATTACGAAATACGTGCACAAATTTCCGATCAGATAGTGCAAAAATATTGCGATTTCGTCCAGTAGAACGGAAGATATTCGCATTTCAAACCTGGGAAAATTTCTCAACTGAAATTTTTGAAACGGGACCCCATATTGAAACGTTAAAAGTATTCTACTTCAAAAGAAACACAGTTTACCGTTTACGTTTCACCCTACTTTTTTATTTCCTTTCTGCCATCTTCAGAACGGTAACACGGTTATTCGAATTGTAATTGATCACGGGGAGTACGCGGTGATGAGCCTTAACCCTCTGATGCCCAAATTATGTTTTGCTTAAAAATACTATTGTAGATTGTTTTTGTAATGAGAAAGCTGGAAAATATACTGCCAGCTCACGAAAGCTATAGATTTTATTGCTAATAACTTTTATTTCCGGTGTTCACAACATAATTTCACAGCTACAGAGGAGTACTGCAAGCTAGCAACATTTATTAGCATTTTTTAGTCATTTTCGGTGCAAATGCAATTTCTGTTTCAAACTGAAGTTTGAATCTGTGCTGGTTCTGTGGGGGATCATCGAGCAAAAATGCATCAGACAAGTTCACTTATGCTCCAAAATTTAAAAGATGCCATACTCTGCCTTCACATATAACATGTTTGTGAATTAATTTATATTTCCTCTGAGCTGAAGGCAATCGATTGTGTGTGAATTAATGAAGGAGGCGTTGAAACTGAATGCTTGTTTCGCTAAATGCACACAGAAAAAAGCAATTTATTCAAAAAAAAAATTCTGTTCTAAATGTAATTAATAATTATACATTCTCCTAAGTCACATTTTTTCTAACGAATCGTATCTCTTTGAAAAGTGAATTGTATCATACTATAGCCGAAATGAGATTGCATAAAAATCACAGCAGAATAAAACAGACGGGAAAAAAAGTATGCCAACTCTGCATATTTTTATTTCTCAGTGTAGAGGGGTTAGATGTAACTCACTGCTACGGCGGGAATTGTTTTGAGTTAACGAACTGGCTTGTTCCAAGCGGGCTCTAACCGTCGTTTTTTAAATTTTCATTTTGTATCCTTTAACCATTTCCCTATTAAAAAGGTTATAAATCGCTCTTAAAATCGACTTTTTAACCAAGACCCAGAAGGCCGGGAATCAGGTTGTTGAGTTCGGCAAATGATTGTATTAGCGTATAGGTTACTCGGAGAACCGCTTTTCACAAACCTAGAGCGACGGGTTGAAGAGACAGGCTGCACAAAAAATTCCCGTATAACCCGGCATCATCTTGTTATCTAAATGGCGCAACATTATTAAACTATTGGTTAAATTGCTTTAATTTGTTACTCTGAACCGCCATGACTCGATTTCTACAAACTTAGTCTCAAATGAAAGATAAAATAGGAGAGAGCGAGTACACTTGATCCTTGGGGATATTTGATTCCCTGGCCATATCAAGTATATTTAAAAAGGCTTCGGCCTCCCCAACTGAAATTGAATGCGGTATCCGCGATGTTCCTTGTGATGTGTTGAACCTAAGTAACATTAGCTTTTCCGACGAAGATATTCTTGCGGCTATTGGAAAAATGAAGTCATCAACTTCATCTGGACCAGATGGGATTCCTGCTATAATCCTGAAGAAATATGCAAGCACACTGTGTGCTCCGTTGAAATTAATCTTCAATCAATCGCTTTCCCAAGCAGTATTTCCGCTGTATTGGAAGAAATCGGTCATGTTTCCCGTATTTTTTTTTAAAAAAAAGGTGATAAATAGGATGTGGAAAACTATCGCGGCATCACCTCTCTTTGCGCTGGATCGAAACTATTTCAGATTCTAGTAGGGAATGTACTATTCAGAGCAACTAAAACATACATATCATCAGAACAACATGGCTTCTTCCCAGCTGGATCCACAACTACGAATTTAGCTCAGTTTACCTCGCAATGTATTAAACAGATAGAGTCTGGGGCCCAAGTAGATGCTATCTATACGGATCTCAAAGCGGCATTTGATCGCGTCGATTCCTCTCTTCTGCTAGCGAAGGTTGAGCGGCTTGGTGCATCTCGAAACTTCACGGAGTGGCTCAAGTCATATCTCGTTGGCCCATCCTTATCAGTAAAATTAGGAAACCATGAGTCATATAGCTTCATCAACATGTCGGGAGTCCCCCAGGGAAGCAATCTCGGACCCTTACTTTTTTCCTTGTACTTCAATGACGTTTGCTTTATTTTACCGCAGGGATGCAAATTAATTTACGCTGATGATCTGAAACTATTTCTCATCATACGTTCCATAGAAGACTGCATCGCACTACGGCGACACTTAGAGGCTTTCTATTATTGGTGTACTCGTAACCTTTTAACTCTCAGTGTGTCCAAATGCTTTGTGATCTCATTTACTCGCAGAAAAAATCTAATCCCTTGGAATTATTCGATCTCAGGACAATCACTCGAAAGAGTGTCAGTTGTAAGAGACCTTGGCGTGCTGCTGGATTCACAGCTGACCTTCAAAGATCATTATTGAAACATTATATCCCAAGCAAATAGAAACCTTGGTTTCATCATAAGAATCGCAAAAGAATTTACCGATCCGTACTGTTTGCGATCTTTGTACTTCTCTCTAGTCCGTTCTATTCTCGAAGCGTCAGCTGTCGTCTGGAGTCCTTACACGGGTATTTGGACAAATAGAATTGAAGCAGTACAAGCTAGGTTCATTCGTTACGCTCTCAAATCTTTACCATGCAAAACCCACTGGAGCTACCACCATATGTCAATCGCTGCCGTTTACTAGACATGGATACCCTTGCAAAAGGAAAAATATATCTAGAGCTGTTTTTATTGGAAAGCTTTTAACTAGTAAGATAGATGACCCAGATATATTATCACAGGTTAATGTTAGCGTGCCCCCTAGATATTTAAGATCGCGAGACTTTTTAAGACTTGACTTTCAACGTACTGAATATGGTCAGAACGAGCCCATTAGGGCAATGTGCAATATATTTAATAAGGTTTATGAATATTTCGACTTTTCTGTATCAAGTGATGTTTTTAAAGATAGGCTTAGACGGCTTACTTCAGCATATAAGATAAACATGAAGAATTATTTTAAGATTGATTGTTACTTAGTTAAGATAAATGTAATGTAATGTGAAACTTTAACCATGTGTGTGCTAAAAGATATTGAGGTTTTTACGCGCATTTGAAGATCCATCTTCAAATGGGCTTTTCCTCCTCCACCTTCATTAAGACCATTATAGGTCAGATGAAGAAAGAAGTTTAAATAAATAAATAAATAAATAATCTATACGCATACAGTTATCTAAATATAAAAAGAAAATGAAATATTTGATCGATTATGATGTTTGAAAACCAATCTGATGTATTACATTTGGTTTGGAAAAGTTGTACAATATTTTAAAAAATATGTCTTTAAATACATCTCGAAGAACTTTTTACAAATTTTTCGAACGGTTGTATGAGATCGTCGAACTAATTATATACGAATATTTTCAAGTACGATTACTTTCTAAAGGCTTTTGTTTAGAAAAACACATTTTCGACTAAAAAGTTTCATAACACGTGCAAAAAAATTAAATTTTGTTCACCTCATACAATAGGTATCTTTGATTCCTGTAACACTGAGTATTCTTGATCCCTATCATAAGTTCTCTCAAACATTTTCGAAACGTATAGAAATAGAAAAATATCATTTCCATAAAGTACCTGGCACCATTAATTGACCTAAAATGTTTTTTTCCGTGAAAGATTGTGGTATGAGTTGGAAAATTGGAAAAAAGCAAGTTAAACAGCACTAATTTACCACAAATACTTGTCACGGCTTTCTGCTGTGGTTAAAGTTTGTCGTGCATCTAAAAAGATAGTCTTATTAATTAATTTGTCAGGATAGGTGATTAGCTGAAATTTCGTACCTATAAGTCATAGTATGCTTTGTTTCTTTAGGCCCAGTAGGCGGGGGATCAAGTTACCACACGTTTTTGCAAAAACCTCGTTTTGACATTATTTTCAAAACTGTTCATATTACTAACAGGACAGTTTAAATCCGGATACTATATTCGGATTTAAACATTATTCATAACTCTTACAATACGAATTGACTACAAGCTGGCGAACTTTGCAATTAAAATTTTTATTTCATTGAACAGTTATAAGAAAAAACAAAAGTGGGATCAAGTGTACCCACTCTCTCTTAACGTTATTGATTGCAATCGAATTTAATTTGGATCGGAGCTCTGGCTCCTTAGGTAAGAGTTGAAGAGTCTGACCACACATGAATTTCCCTGCATCATTTTGCCTTTCTCCTATAGAAAAGTTGTGTAATCACTCTGAAAATCGGCAACATAATCCAGGCCTGGAGCGCTGTGAGTCATATACCATTTGATTCGGTTCGTCGTGATCGAAAAATTTATGTGTGTATGAATAATAAACTGGCAACAATTTTGATTTTTTTGGGAACATTGCTAATTCAAATGGTAATTGAAGGCAAAAATCATGGGCAAAATATGAGCTTTCTCCGATAACTCTAGTTCACCCACAAGAGGTTTCAAGTATAGTAATATATATGGAAACTTTTTTTTGTAAAACACGTTTATTTGTCATTGTATCAAAGTTTAAAATTAGTTATCAAATATTTATATTAATTTACAACTAATGTCTCTTGGATATTAAAGGCTAAAATATCCACATCTACCCTATCATCTTGACTATTTTGAATGAACGAGATGTAGCAACATAAGAGTTTCAGAACCTTTGTTCTCGTTGTCACCTCGAATCGCTCTAGCGAAGGCATCAAAAATTCATTTACAAGCAGCCGCCGTCCTCCAGTCACTGCCAATAGTTGTTGTTGAAACAGAGAGAAACACTCTACGACATTCAAAGAATTTGTGCTGTAAAGCTTCGATTTGTTCACCACAGTGTGTACAGTTTTCTCCGTCCGTTCGTCTCATGGTGTGCAAAAGTTGCCGGTGCGGGACCTTTTTATTTGTCCACATATACAAGGCACTGCGCTGTTTAGGTAGCAGCTTGAGAGATGATATATTTCTGCATATCCGTGTCCAATTTGCTGCGGGATTGGCAGCTTCAACTCTGGCTCGATCTGTGCGTTCAATATAGAAGCGGTGGATGAGATCGGCGGAAGGGTGTGTGCGGATTTGAAAAGGGAATGTTGCGATATTTTCTAGGATAACTTTCAAACAGGGAAGAGAGCTTGGTCGGGGGGGATTTTCTTGGCTGAGGAAGGAAGAGTAGTAGGGAATGGATTCGATCTCCTGTAAGTGGCGATTGATTAGCAGCGCTTTACATTTCATCGCTGGTAGTTGCAAAGTTTGACCACCATCGTCTTTACTGCGCGCCAGTTGCTGCATCGGCATCGTTGCGCATGAACCACGGAAAAGATAGGAGCGCATAGTAGCAGTTAACTTTGCCACGTGCGCTGCCGTCGGATGTAGATTTGCTGCCATGTACCACATTTTAGACGAAATAAATGTATTCAACAGCGTCACTTTTTGATGTAAAGCCAGAGTGCGCAGCGAGTGCATCCATACCTGCCGTGTGAAATTCGTGACAAGACTGTCCCAGTTTAATGAGACCATTAATCAGATTGAGTTGGCAAAAATTACTCCTAGGATTTTAATGCTGTTGTCCGTCTGAAGCCATGGCACCGTTATATGATTCGTCGTTAGAACCACATCAATAGCTGTGGTTTTTGTTTCATTCAGACGGGCACCAGCTACGCGTTCGAACTGCCTGAATAAAACCCGCATTTCATTCAGCTGGTCTGCGCTGCTAACAATTGCACTGATGTCGTCCGCATATGCAACGATTACGTCTGCTCCACACACCTGTTCCAAACGCTTCAATAACGTGTGCAGCTGAATTATGAACAGGTGCATCGCAATAGGATCTCCCTGCCTTACCGATCGCTGAATGGGGAAGGGTGCAGAAAGGTGTCCGTTTATTAGCAACCGTGACGAAGAAACTGCTGCTATATGGGAGAGCAACTCTACCAGCGCAGTATTAACTCCAAGCGCACACATGGTGCGAAAGAGAAACTGATGGTCCACCCTATCAAACACGTGGTCGAGATCGAACGACACCAGTGTACCTCTCCGCTTGTTTGTTTTTAGCTGAGCAATTTTATCTTTCAGTGCAAGGTTGGCCTGAAAGATGTTTTTGTCGGAATTGGAGCACTTTTGTGAGTCGGTTAGTACATTATGCGATTGCAGTACATTTTCGAGACGCTGCTTAAGGATCCGAGAGAGGATTTTGTAATCATAGTTGATTAAACTTATTGGCCTGTATGCATTCGCGGTTTCCCCTACACCACGTTTCTTGACCAACGCGATCACACCAGCGAGGAACTGTGCGGATAAATTTGATCTGATTGTCTCATTTAAAATAAGGTTCAGTTCGCGGTGAATGACGTCGAATGTTCGTAGATATAATTCTTTTGGCAAACCGTCGGGGCCAGGTGATTTTCTGGATGCGCTGGTGCGAATTGCGGTCAGAATTTCAGTCGTCGTAATTTCGTTCATAGTGGCTTCATTTGCGGGGTCGTGCTCAGGGATCACTCTGTTGCATTGGAAGGGACCATCTTCTTCTTCTTCTTCTTCCACTTCACCACGTGCGTACATGTCGGTGAAATATTGAACCATATGATCCTGAATGGTAGCCGAATCATCGATGACTTCGTCTCTCTCGGTCCGTAGGTGCTCGATAGTTGTTTTCCGTCTCACTCGTTCCCCTAGCTGGTACGTCGAGAGAGGTTCTCCTGCCACATGTGTTTCGTTGATCCGTATAAACATCTCAGAGAAGTTACGCTGGTGTGTGAGCATTTCAGCCTTCAGTCGATTGATGGTGGTGAGCATCGAACGGTTGTTTTAGTAGTTGTCGTATGCCTGGCGTAGTAAGCCGTAAAGCTGCTGTTGTTCACGATAGAAATCATTGAAAGCAATTTTTGATTTCCATCGGAAAAAAGATTTTATTTTTGGCTTGGCACACGACAACCATCACTCCATCCACGAAGGGAAGTTTCGGCGCTGACGAGTCCAGTATTGCCACTGTATTTGAAACTCGTTGATGTTCTCAGCGGTTAGAAGATGGGGACGGAGTGACCAGAAGCCACGACCATGCGGTCTGTCCGAGAGAGGAAGACAAATTCTCACAGTGACGGCTTTATGGTCCGAAAAACAGCAGACATGGACCGCTGTTGATCTCAGCTGATTTCGGAGGCCTGCGCTCACATACATACGATCGAGCCGGGAGGAAGCGTTGTGCGTAATATACGTATATTCGAACTCGCGTTATCGGAGATGCTGCCAGACATCGTGAAGGTGCAATTGTTGAACGGTGGCTTGTAGAGCAGGGCTAGAGTTGTTTCCCGTCGCATCACATAACCGCAGTACGCAGTTAAAATCCCCCGCTAAGATGGTGTGTTCGGCGCGGTGACGAAGGTAGTAGGCGGTTGTTGTATTAAAAAATCGCTCACGCTCGGCACGTTGTGCCGTACCCGACGGGGCATATATATATTGCACAGTGTTATGTTGTTTACACAGAGGGCGAGCAGTCTCCCATCCAGACTCTTCTCTATGTGCGAGAATTTAATGTGTTGTTTTAGAGCAATTGCTGTTCCTCTCCTAGCATGGTCAACGTTGCAGACGACGTTGTAGCCGGGAATAGTGAGTTGTTCGTTTTCAACTTCTTGAAGAAACACGATGTCGAGATCCGTCGAGCGAACGAATGTGCGGAGAGCTTTAAGTTTTGTTGTGTTGGTGATCGTGTTGATGTTTATGGTTCCTATATTACAGCTGACGTAGTCCACCATTTTTACATTTCCTCATGCGAAATCTGGACGCGTGCTTGTTCGGTGGTGGAGGTAAAGTCTTCTTCGCCATGCCGCATTTTCTTGCTCGGTGGTAGTCTTCGTGAGCGTCGGCTAGATGCCGAGTTTTGAGATGCTTGCGAGCAGTCCGTCTCGTTACCATCAACTTTGCGCTGTGTGACAACGTATCCGGTCGGGCTTATGCCCACTGAAGGTTTTTGAGGAGTGAAACCTGGTGCCGCGGGGGGAGCCATGGTGCTTTTCTGTTGTGCCATTGCAGATCGCGTCTCGATGGTTTCTCGGGGCTTTGGAGCATGTTGACCGAGTGCCATCGAATCTTGTGTCGAGGGCTTTGACCCCGATGGTTTTGGTAAATCGGCCGGTTTCGGCATGGGCTTGTTCGGCTTTACCGGTTTTTTCTACTGTACCGACATTTTCGTCACGTTTGCATACGATTGGTCTGCTGAGAGTTTCTGCACAAGCAGTTTTTTATTTGGAACACAAGGGATGCCGATATGTGCGAATTCGTGGCAGTGTAGGCATGTTTGCCGCTGTCCCTTGTATGCAACGGCAGTTTCTTCTCTCTGAATAGTGACGAGAGAAGGGATGTTCTTCTTCACCACCATCCGAGCGACACGAACACCGGTCTTCACGCCTTCAAAAGCATCGTAGTGATTATCCCACAGGAGGCCTCGAACGTTGAGCACTTCACCATATTCGGCGAGGAAGGTAGAGACTTGTTCGTTGGTGATGTCTTCGGGAATATCAAAAATTTGCACCTCCACACCGCCATCCTCCATCGTTATCCGTAACTTGTACACTTTTCCTTCGAGAACGAACTCGCGTTTGCTGTCGTGTTCTTCTACGATCCTCTCTGCTAGGGATAGGTTGTTGACCTTTACAAAGGTACATCCCAGCCTTCTGCTTGGCTGGATTTGGAGCACGTTTTCTCGAGTGAGACCGAGTTCCTTCCCGACGAGTTTCAGAATCACATCGTGGGAGGGATGCTTCGGAAATTGCGAGTAGTCCACGCGGAATGTATTTTCTCGCATCGTGGAATAGCACCGCTGCGACAATCGCACAGCGCTTCGGACACCGATGATAAAAGCAAAAAACGTATGATATTGTTCGGGAGCAAACTTCGATTTTAGACACGTCTGAGTACAAATTGACCGATCAGCACAGAAGCTTGCTGTTAACTGAAACTCGTAAATAAAAACTTAAAATCAAATAAAAAATTCCACAGTAACTCTGCACATCTCAAAACTTACGGTCGTTTAGCTTATTTTATAACGAACAGCTTTGTTGAAGGTTGCTGTCTCTATATATGTACCGTTTATATTCCTCCCAATTCTGAAGCCGACGTATACGACATGCATACAGCAAATAAGCGATCGAGCGGCTGAGTGTGATACTATTGTCGTGGTTGGAGATTATAACGTTCATCTGAACTGGCTATATGACAATGATATAGGTGCTTTTCTACCCAGCAATGCAACCTCTGAACGAGAAGTGTCTCTTGTTGAATTTGTTGTTTCTTCCGGATTTAAACAAATCAATTATCTCGAAAATGACAACAATAGATTACTTGATCTTGCTTTTGTTAATGAGCCGAGCATGTTTGAACTAACTGAGCCCCCTTTACCGTTGATGACAGTTGATTCGCATCACAGACCGTTTATAATGATATTAGATTTGGATACGGAATGTGTCGATACTGCATTCGATTGCGATTTTGACTTCAATCGGTGTGATTTTTCAGCGTTGAATTCTGAGGTAGCGAATATTCAATGGGACGAAATTCTTACTGCTGGTTCGCTTGATGATGCTGTCACTGTGTTTTATGACACTCTTTACGAAATAATGCGACGAATTGTTCCAATTAGAACGCGTACTAGGAGAAGGGAGAATCAGTCATGGTTTGATGCGGAATTGAAGAACTTTAAAAACTGGGTAAGGAAAGCGAGGAAAAGATACCTGAAGTCCAGGAGCTCATTGCACAAGCCGAACTCCGTGATTTTGAGGGTCAATACAACAATTTGCATGCACAATGCTATCGCAACTATATTCAACGCATCGAAAGCAATATTCAACGTGATCCCAAATCCTTCTGGTCGTTCGTCAACAGTCGTAGGAGCTCGAATGGAATACCCCTTAATGTTCGCTATAAAGAAAGTTCGGCTGCTACGTCATTGGATGCCGCAAACATGTTCTCGACTTTCTTCCAAAGCGTGTTAAGTAATAACTCACCACCTTTGTTGGAATCGTACCTGAACACTTTGCCGCCGCACAACCTGAATTTATCTCATATTATTTTCTCTCGTGAGGATGTTCTCGTCAAGTTGCAGTCTTTAGATGCGTCCAAGGGAGCGGGACCCGATCATTTACCACCATCGTTCATCCAAAACGGTGCGGACTCTCTCTCGCATTGCCAGTGTCCGTTATTTTCAATCGATCGTTGACTGACGCTGTTTTCCCTAGTTACTGGAAATCTGCTGCTATCACACAAGAGTGGTAGCGTTCATGATGTGGAGAACTATCGGGCGATATCGATTCTCAGCTGCCTCCCGAAGGTATGTGAACGATTGATATACGACATTGTTTATCAGTCCGTGCGTCATATAATCGTTGAGGAACAACATGGCTTCGTCAGTAAACGATCTACAACCACAAACCTTATGGCGTATGTATCCACCATCATCGACAAACTTGACAAGCGACAACAAGTTGATTCCATTTATGTTGACTTGTCAAAGGCCTTCGAACGTGTTCCGCATCGCCTTGCTGTCGAGAAGCTTAAACGCATTGGATTTCCGGACTTATTAACGGATTGGATTTCTTCTTATCTCGCAGGACGAAGCGCCTTTGTTCGATTAGGCGATACACTTTCTACGCCTTTTGATATCTGTTCTGGTGTGCCACAAGGCATTCATCTTGGACCATTGCTCTTCATTTTGTTTATAAATGATCTTGGCACGGTTTTGAAATCTCCGAAATCTATGTTTGCCGACGATTTGAAATTCTACCGACTTATAAAATCTTTGGAGGATTGTGAATTACTTCAGCTAGACATTGACGCTTTGTTAAATTGGTACACCATCAATGAAATGGAGGTGAATATAGAAAAATGCAGCGTGATTACATTCACTCGGATCCTATCACCGAACATGTTTAACTATAAAATGTCGTCAGCCAACGTACACCGCAACTTCGTCGTCAAAGATTTGGGAGTTTATTTGGACAGCAAGTTAACTTTCTCCGAGCATGCAGCGTCTACTACCGCCAAAGCTTTCTGCATGTTAGGATTTTTAAGGCGAAACACTCAGTCGTTCCAGAATGTGTACAGTTTGAAAACGCTTTATTGTTCGCTTGAACGCAGCATCTTGGAGTATGCCGTTCCTGTTTGGGCTCCTTATCACGGTGTCCACATGAACAGCATTGAGAGGGTGCAGAAATGTTTCATCAGGTATGCTCTTCGCCTTTTACCTTGGACCGACCCAGTTCGTTTACCACCGTATGTGCAACGTTGCGCATTAATCCACCTGCCTACGCTTGCTGACAGGAGAATAAAACATCAACGAATGCTTATTTTCGACATCCTGGACGGGAACATTGAAAGCAGCCAAATCTTGGGTCAACTTAATTTCAATGCACCTAGAAGACAAACACGCCAAGTGGACTTTTTCCGTTTACCGTTGTGCCGTACACAATTCGGACGAAACAACCCGTTAAATGTATGTTGTCGTGTGTTTAATCAAGTTACATGTTTTTTCGATTTTAATGTTGCAAGATGTACTTTTAGTATTAGGATTAGTTGATAAGCCAGTCTGTGCGATTAATAGTCGAAGATCTATATATAAATAAATATTGAATGGAGGTTCCCCGACAAAGTTATTTAACTTTGAAGACCAACCGATTTTTTTGAAATTTCCTATTCTAAGCATGTGCGAGAAAAAGAGGCAACACATAACTTTAAATGAGAATTACTGCAAAATCGGATCAATTTGCAGTCGTCGGCAATGTTGATCCTTACACCTTAAGCTATATATCTGCAGATTATGGGATGTGTAAGATGATACTGGCATTTTTCACTGAATTTATTGTTTGTTTTGCCTATATTTCATATGCCTTCACATACAAACTTGAAAACTCTTGTGAGTAACCTAGAGTTTTCGGAAAAAGCTTATATTTGACAAATGATATGTAAGGCCATTTACCGTTTGATTTAACAGTGTTCCGAAAAAATGTCGAAATTGTTGCCGGTGTGATGTATAATTTAGACTCACTCATTTTATCAGAGATTGCTGAACCTTTTTTTCTCAAACTTAGTTTCAGACAAACAGTATAGCGCTCACACAGGACATTGATGTTTTTGTCGATTGGAGTTCCAGAGTTGCGGGGTGAACAATGCAGTCAAACGATAACTTCTCATATAAACTAGTACCGCCATGGTTTCAAGATGATGCAAAACCTATTAAAATTACATGCATTTGTAGTTCTAGACCACCGCTAACTTTTCCCGTATTTATTTATAATTGATATCAACAGACACAGTGTGGTCCTAATGATAATTTCTTAATCTATTTAAAAAGTCAAATTGTAATCTGCTACGTGGAATGTGAAGATCGAACTCGGATGACACTCTGTTGAAGGTCCGCTGCAAACCAATGATGGCACCATAGTTAGTCCGGCGAAGAGGTAATCGGAGGAATAAATTATTGCGAAGAGCACGGGGGCGAACGTTCATATTTATCGCACTGAGAAGCTCGGGGCAGTCTATTCGATCTTGCAAAATATCCGAAATCGTCATAGCACGGAATAGATCCCGCCGCACTTTCGTAACTTGGCAACTGGTGAGGGTTGCTCCAAGGCAATCGACGAAGGGCAAACCGAACAAATCTGCGCTGTACTGTCTCAATTCGATGGACACCGTTACGATAATGAGGGTTCCAGACAACTGAACAATATTCCAGAGTTGATCGAACGAGTGAGCAGTAGAGAGATTTCAAGCAGTAAATATCTGAAAAGTTCTTGGATATTCTCATTATGAACCCCATACAGCGTGATGCCTTTGCGACAATATAGCTGATACGCTGTTTAAAGTCAGTTGTTCATCGAGAAAACTCCGAGATTTTTGACACAATTCGCTCTGTCAATCGTGGATTCAGCTAGACAGTAATCGAATCGAATTGGCGTTTTTTCCTCGAGGACGTAATGACCGTACATTTCTTGGGGTTTAGGGTCAATTCGGTTGAACTCGCACCATTCCGCAAAGGGTTGACGTCGTTGAAATACAAAAGAAAAATCAATGGACCGAGATGGCTGCCTTGTGGAATACCAGATGAAGCAAAGAACTCTTCGGATACACAATCACCTATCTTCACTGCTAGACGACGATCACTGAGGTACGATTGCATCCACCTTTTTGTGAACTGGAAATATGAAAGAGGATTTCCAGAGTTCCGGAAATACTTCGGTTGTTAGCGACAATTGAAACAGATGACAAAGAGGTTCAATTAGACCGGCGGAGCATTTTTTTAGAATAATATTTGGTATGTCATCTGGGCCTGCCGAAGTTGAAGCCTTCATTTTGCCAATCGCCAGTTGTACCATATTATTGTCGATATTGATAGAGTTCAAAGACTGGTATGATTGAGGTACATTGCGTTACTAGAAAAGTATTTAAAGTATCTTTTGTTTGATACTGAATACTCTTTAACGTTATATGTTATATTTAAAAATATTATTCTTGGAAACCGAAAAATGATTAAATCTTTCCAATTCTATTTCTAAAACGTTATGAATACTTCAAACATATTAGGAAAAATCTTGCTGTCGTCTTCAAACGGAATTGATTCCAAAATTATGTCAGCAAATAATTGTTAGATATATTCCCAAAGAGTGCCGTGTTACCTGTTAGGAGATAAAGATCAGAAGGCCGATCAGTCTGACGGCATTTTTTTACATTTTGAAAGATTATTGTTACAGGCATTTTTGCTATGGAATTATGTTTAATTACATCCGACAACAAAAATAATAGAATATATTATTAGCAGGCATTGCATTTATCGCTCATATGAGTAAATGCGCCCGGATAGTTTACTACTGCGACAATAAAAACTCACATTTTCACACGAAAAGTTATTGGCTCTCACAAAACTTCTCCGGATAAATACAACGTGTTATTTCTTCGGATAAATAAAACAGCCGAAGAATGAGTGAATGAGTTTATCATGGTACCCTTTTTGCGTTCGCTGCTTTGCTGTCGTTATTCCAAAACACGAAAAAACAAGTCTATCATACTTCTTTGCCGCTTTTCTTTGTAATTAAATGTATTTTTTGATGTTTTAATTGATTTCCACGAAATTAAAATTTTATCACCTTTTTCGGTGAGAAGGAAAAAGTCAAATAAATTTTATCCGGAAAATCATTCTCACGCTATTTGTGGAGACGGAGAATTTTGCGACTCATCTTATCTCGGAAAAGATGGACATCGGATAAGCTTTTTCTCGCGTGAGTGAGAGAGAATTACAATGCGTGATTATTAGGTTTTAATTATTTGGCACATGTCATATTTTGCAGTGGATATTCTCTCATAACGAAAACGTGATTCCCGGTAACACATTTTCGAATAATTTTACTACAGAGAATAGACAAACACCTCGAGCGACCAAGGGTTGCAAAATTTAACGGTCTATTCAAAATACCGATTGCTGGAATTTTGCCGGCTGATCGTAGCGCCGGCTAGTGGTAAATTGCTACTTACTGCTGTCATTTGAAAAGGATCGTTATTTCTCTTACACACGTTAGAAACATGATTTGCACGTCAGTTATTAGTGGTTACAAGTCATAATAGGAAATGATATGGCGAACTGAGGACTGCCGCAAAAAATATGGGTACGACAAGCAGATACACGTAGAGTCAGTGGAAAACTTTATCAAGAACGTAGCACGGAAGATTTGCAAGACGATCAACAAGATGAGGAAGAAATAAGCCATGGGATCAGTTATCACGACCGTGATGGAAGACTTTTGAACAATAGTATAGAAAGTTCCGAGTCAAACTCTTCTACGGCCCACAGCCTATCTGTGAGAATCAGGCCCTTTTCACGCAAAACCTTGCCCAAAATTATTGAATGAGCTTGTATAACTTTGAACCTTATTGTATACAATTCTTCAAATACAGCGAGAAGTCGATAAGAACCTATCAATAGAACAAGTTTATTAGAACAGTAGATTCAGTAGCAGTAGCCCTGCAATTGTGTTATGCACTAGACATCAACATAATTAAATATGATGAAATTTATACGACATGCAAACAAGCATGGTTGTAAACATGCATAGTTTGAATCGAAAATTGAATTGAAAATCAAATTCGTATCAACACACATATTTAGAGCAACAAAAGGCATATAATTTTACCTCTTTATTCATATGCTATTACACGCCATGTATTTTTCAACCACATCCGAATATAACAGCAGAAATGCATTAGTTTTCAATTGACGTGAAAAATTAATGCAAAATCCGTTGAATAAAACACGCATTTTGTTGAATAAAACGTGTATTTGCGGAATGATTTGGTTTTACATCTATTTTCATGCTACCAATATGTGCATGATAATCAATGTAAAATTACAAAATATTTTTTCTGAGAACTGCGAAGTCTATCGAAAATGACTTTGCTTTACTTTATAGATTGGCTTTACACCTGACTGCTTGTGAACGGATTGTTTACGGCTTCAGGAACCGCAGCTCCAATTTATTACATAATAAGCAAAATGCAAATATAAGCAAAAAAATCGAAATGAGCACAAATATTTGTTCAGCTGGTTTTCCTTATATACGAGCTTCTAAATAGCAGAAATATCAGAAACGCGCAAAATATGTATACGCATAACCTTCCGGCAGTCGCGCTAGTGCACTGTTAGCCGTAAGCACAAAGGCATACTAACTGTTTTTGAACCGGACTAACTTTTAAACCGGCCTAAAATATTTGGTAAGCTTTAATCAAACGATGCTGTCATTTATTTGGCTGCGTTCTAATCTGCGTTACACGTCAATGTTAAAAAACAACAAATTCAAGTTAAAGAAAATGAGTAAATACATTCCGATATTTTCGTGCAGTAAAATAGCTTTTCTTCGTCAAATATCTCGTTCCATAGCGCTTGAGGACAATTTTGTCAACTTGTAGCCGATATGTTTCTGAACTTAGAACTTTAATGTGTTGGATAGTTGAAACTTGGCTGATGATGCACAGCACTTTGTAGTGACATAATATTAAATGCACAAAATAAATTGTTTTTATTCAATTTGAATAGGCTCTCGTCGAGTTAGAGGTGGCTGAACCATCGCACAGTGGCACGAGTGACAAAACCCCAAAAATTAATGGCTTGTAATTCTTTTGTAAATATTTATTTAATTTTTCTCTCAGTGTGAATAAAGGTATCTCAAAATTTTACTATGATCGGATGAAAAATGAATTTTTAACATGTCGTTGAAGCAAGTGATGTCGAGGATTTCTGTTCAATTCAATTAATTAGAATTTTTAGTACCTTAGAGTTTCAAATGGCGATATCTCAAGAACAACAGAGCCGATTGGAGCAATTTTAAGTTCATTGAAAAGAAGAATGAATATGCTAAACTATAGAACGATCTTTGTGCAAAACTGATTTACGTTTGTTCTGCATCAAAAAAATCCAATACCCATATGGAGACGCCCTTTAGCTCATAAATCTCCTTACAAGTTAATTGCCTAAACAACATGATATTACTGAAAAATTAGTGATTTTTACTAGTTTTGTCAACCATTTCTGCTATCCGATGAGATTGGCTACTATGATTAATGTTTATATTAAGCCTTTAACGACCAACGCATTCAAATGGGTTTATATAAAAGTAGTCGAAAAAATTAAATATGGAATATCAAAACTGGTAGCAGAAATGCATTCAGCGACCCAAAATTAGCTAAAATCCCAAGTTTTAGCCACATAGACCAATTTTTATAATTTTGTCACAACTTTGTATGAACAGGTGCCACTGTGCATCGGTTGTAATTGGTGTTATGATAGTTATTTCCCTACAAAAATATGATTACTGGTTAAAAGCCAACTGTCAAAATTCTCTTTGAAAGGAAATTCCGGACAAACCGTTGCTGGATAAACACAGTTCATAGCAGTTAATGGAAGAGAAAACTTTTCTCTTTTGTTTACTGCCAACATCTGTGATTGGCGAGTAACAGTTTGTCCGGAATTTCCTTTCAAAGAGAATTTGACAGTTGGCTTTTAAGCCGGAATTATATGTTTGTCGAGATTTCAAACTTTGATTAAAAATTGGTTAAATTATTTCAATTTGAATTTAAAATGAACTGTGAATATCATTCTAATTAAACATGATACCTATCGACGTGGGGGAGAACAGTTATATTCGTTTCAAGTGAATTTTCACAAGTTTGGAATAAAGATCAATTATCAATGAAAGTCTGCGAATTAAAATTATACACGTTTTTCAGCGAGGTTTAAAAAAAACAGTAAACAAAGATCAAACAGAAAATTAAACTTTGACCGAATGATCATTTAATATTCACAAGTGTTATATTTAATATTTTTGGTTGCACTGTGGCAGACAGAGAATATAGATATATTTCTGTAATGCATCGATGCAAATTGGAACGATTTTATTTGCTAACACAATTTCTATGATTTTATGAATAAAATAATAAGTACATTAAAACAGAAATGAGAGTTTTAAGCATCCTAGCAATATATTTTTACGAACACCCTGTAACTATTTGTGCCGTTTACACGCAATTTTCCTTCAAACAAACTTATGATTATTACAACTGACAGAATCTTATATCTGTTTAATTATTTCTAGAGTTAATTAATATTTCAATCTGACGTATTCCATATTTATGTCGTATTCTTATCTGATTCGCGGCACAAGCCATATTTTGGAAAAGTAGATAAGGTAGATATATGTACCGGTGGTTCAGAACTATTGATGCATATTAGGGTGTCCCAAAATGACATCATGTTTAAAACGTCATTGGGCTCACTTCTTAAATGAAAGGTTAGGGTATTAGGAGCACTTTCTTCTTCGGAGTGAATTTGCTAAAATGCTCCCCACTGGTGGCGAATTTTGATTTTTTGAAAAATGGGCCGGATTTCATGAAGTGCTCCTGAATGACCTTAGATTTTTTTCAGCATTTTTTTATTTTCTGAAGGTCCTAATGGAGAAGTTTGGTTAGTTAGTTTGTACAAATTTTGAATTATAAGAGCGGTAGAGCCATTAAAACTTAGTAAAAAGTGAAATTCTTGATGTTTTGACATTAAAAATGTCTTACTCCACTATCTGGGGCTAGGTGTCATTCTAAAATCTAAACTATCTCCCATGTAACGAAACTATGTAAGGTTGGCACGCTTATAACTCCGATATTACTAAATGGATTTTAATCATTCATACACCAACCGATTCAGAAACACCTTACTTAAATATTGGTAATAATTTAATATCTCCCAAATAAAAGTAGACTTTTGGAAATTGGTAAAATTAAATGGTTCACGAAAAACGGGAAAATTACCATTCGTGAGGCAGATTTCTCAGACACAGCCGTCATTAGAGGGCACCTTAGTCACTCAATCGAACACGAAAAGTCATAAATAGAAGCGACGCATGTCCGTTTAAATCAGTTGTTGCTAATATCCCATACGAACAACATCGTCTCCGGGCGATGCAATAAGCGCTATCGATTTTCGGCAACGTTGGCATTTGCACACACTCGCACCTAAGTGACTAAACCATATACGGTTAGTTTATAAATAGAGGTGACCCGTACACGTTTGAATCAGTTTTTGTTCTTATGTCGAACGGGTAAGATCATGGCTGCAGCGTCTGGACGCTACACTAAGCGGTAGATGCTATGCATTTTCGGCAGCGGTAGCCGTGTGCGGATTTTTCGGGTACCAGCACGGTGTCACAGAATGATTTGCAAAGTGGGTGGGTGGGGTGGTTTGGATTTAATTCAATACGGCAGGATGCGACTTATGTGTGCTGCTTGAGAGTGTTGCGTTGAAAAAAATTATTTATTTTTATGCATGCGTGTGCGTTATAACTTGTTAATCCATGTTTACGGCGCTGTGTAGCTGCGTAGGGTAAAGAGCCTATTGGCTTTCATATGTTTCATATTTCGGTTATATGTGATATATATATATATATATATATATATATATATATATATATATATATATATATATATATATATATATATATATATATATATATATATATATATATATATATATATATATATATATATATATATATATATATATATATATATATATATATATATATATATATATATATATATATATATATATATATATATATATATATATATATATATATATATATATATATATATATATATATATATATATATTTCGGTTATATGTTTTTTATCAGTAAGGCATCTGACAACGTGCTTCTGTATTTATTGCACTGTTCAGCAGCGTAGTATTTTATATAGGAGAGTACGCTCAGGTTTTTTACGCGGTTTTTTTTGCGCGGATTTTAAAATTTACGCGGTTTTCATTTACGCGTTTTTTGAAATTCACGCGGTTTTCATTTACGCGGCTTGTATCCCCCGCGTAAAAAAAACCTGAGTGTAATTGCATCGGAAACAATCACATTCCCAGCAGAACTTTTTGTTTTCTAATTTCAAACACTTTTGTTTCGTACTGCATAAAAAGGAAAATTTTAAAACAGAACTTACCGTCCCAGCAGCAGTTTAAGCGGGTGTTCTTTTTCGATTATAATTCAAGCCATGTCTTAAGCGTTACTGGACTTAAAATTGTTTTCCCAGTTTATGCAGTCAGAGTATCTGTCCTACCCTATGTATTTAAAACACAGTTCTAATCGCGTTTTAAAGTATACAACAAATAGAACAGTTGGGTATACCAATTTAAATTTTAATATAAATCTGTTTTAAATTATGAAACAAACCGCTGTACTGAAGATATAATTATGTCAGTCCTATTACCACATAAAACACCTATATAACATAAAACGCTGCAGAATTGGTTTAATAATACAATGTTTACACTACAGAGTTATAACACGTTATAATAATTATCAACAAGAAAAATGTCACCAAGATAGCATAAAAACCCATTTTAACTGGTAGTGCGAACGTTGTACAACAATGTAATTTATCAAATAATTTTATTTGTTCAACCACTAATCGATCAAGAAATACTTAACCTTAAGATTGTTTACTTAAGTTCATTAGTACATTATTGAAAATTTAAATGGAAAATGAAATTTCATATTTCATGGAGAATCTGTATATTTCCGTTGGCGGGCGTGGGCTTCCTCATCACAGTTCTCAATATGGAACTTTTCTTTTGAATATATTTTCTGGACAGACCAGCCTATTTTGACTAGATGGATCAGCCAAATAATGCCAATCACATAGTGACACACTTGATTAATTGTAATAATAGATTACCGTTAAATGACCTTCAATAAATTATGTTTTAATGGGGAGGGTATATAGCAAATTGTAACATATGAAAACAGGCGAGTGAGCAAGAACGTGAGTCCATATGTGTGATAGATAAAATTTATTTGCAGTCTCTTGAAAAAGCTACATTTTTAATGTCACCGTGGTCGTGTCCTGTACACAACCCTTCAATTTTTTCAGTAGTTTTTCTTCAAAACTGAGTATCTACAAAATTTTAAAAGTATAGAAAACACTTTATATGGTTGAGCCGAATACAGGGGTGTAATTTGGCTTAAATAAATGTATAGCTACGGCCAATGGGGTATGATTTATTTAAGTTTTTGTTAGATTACTTTTTGACACTTTATGATATTCATAAAAATTGACACTGTTCTGCAAAATAAAACAACTTAAGTGTGCTTAATCCGCATATTATTTTTCGGAAAATAGAAGGAAAATATGAAAAATGGCGTTGTTCGCTTGTCTCTAGTACATCAGAATCGGTTTTTATGAGCATTTGACGATTTTTTTTAAATTTATTTTGTATACTAATAGCGGGTTTGAAAATCACTAAAATTAAACAAATATGTTAAGTTAATGGCAAGTTATGGCGTATATTTGAAGACTGAATTGATTGGCGTATTCACATTTTGTATATAAGGTCTTATTTCCATGTTATGAACTTTAAAGTGGAGAAAAATGCAGAAGAGCGAGGTGAGTGTTGAAAAACTGATATTTACTGTTTAGATCACATAATTCCGAAATAGTCGAATTTGGGGCAAATATCCCCGAAAAAGTTTTACAACAGAATACAGCGCATCTTCTGACACAATTATTTCGTTGAAGATGCCTCCTAGAAGTAATTATGAAGAATCAACTCTTCAAAAAATAATTAGAAACTTGGCATCATTAGCAAAGTTATTATTATTTTTATAATTTAAATTACAACAAAATCATCAGATGCTCATTAAACGTCCTGACATACTAAAGACGTACAGAAAACGTCATTTTTCATCATTTTCCTTCTATTTTCCGAAAAACAATGTGTGATCAAAGCACATTTGAACTGATTTACTTTTTGGAACAGCATTATTTTTGATGAATTGCTAAAAATGTCAAAGGTTATCTAACAAAAACTTAAATAACTCATACCCCATTAGCCGTAGCTATACACTTTCTTGAGTAAAATTACGCCTCTGTATTCGGCTCAACGATATAAAGTGTTTTCTATACTTTTAAAATTTTGTAGATACCCAGTTTTGAAGAAAAAATACCGAAAATCACCAAAAATTGCACTTTTTAGTAAGCTTTAATGACTCTGCCGCTCTTATAATTCAAAATTTGTACAAACTAACTAACCAAACTTCTCCATTTGGATCTCCAGAAAAATAAAAAATGTTGAAAAAAATCTAAGACAGTTCAGGACCACTTCAACAGTTATAAATAAGAAATTTTACCCAAAATCGGCCCATTTTTCAAAAAATCAAAAATCGCCACCAGTAGGAAGCGTTTTAGCAAATTCACTCCGACGAAGAAAGTGCTCCTAATACCCTAACCTTTCATTTAAAAAGTGAGCCCGATGACTTTTTTAACATGATGTCATTTTGGGACACCCTAATGCATATGCCCAAAATCGAAATAAATATATTGATCACCGTTGTGTTCGCAATAAATTTCAAAATATTTTGTATTTAGATGTTTAATGTGATTTTATTCTTATTGGAACATTGCACATATTTAAAATCAATTATTTAATCTTAGCTTAGGGTATTTGTGGAGCTAATTTCTAAGCTGTTAACATTCTGATTAAATTTGTTAACCACGTGTGTAAGAAAATTCATAAAACAGTGCATTTTACGATCTATATCCAATTATCATTTGTTTGGATCTATCCCCTAAAAACAATAATTTTCTTCCGTTATTTACTTTCTTTGATGTGAAATACGATAGATATATAGGCAATAATTCGTGAAAATATGTTAATATCAAACGAATTAAATGGTCCCACTTATTCTCTTAGCGATAAGCAAAAAGAAAAGAATCAAAACAATTCTTATTGCAGTTCTGTTTCTAATTCACAAAAACAACTTTGATCTGAATTGATTGAATTGATCTCAATTTATCCAAACGTGCTCTACTGTAACCCTTTGATGTGCAATTGGAATCAAGCGTGTAGAGAGAAAGAAAGAATTTGTTAACGAGGAAATCGAAACTGCGGGTAGATAAACACGGTAAAAAAACTTTACCCATTTTATGTATTCAAATTGCCCATTTTCGGAAGTTATTCGAGCTGTCAAAAATGGGCATTTTTTGTTTCTAATAATGAGTGCTTTTTATTAATTTCACAACTACTATATGAGGTAATGTCAATGGATATACTAATCTTAATAATGAGTGAAAAATCATTAAGAATTATTTTAAGTAAGGTAACCTGCAAACTTAGGTTCGTAGCGGAACCTGCAAATTATCGGCCTGCATCTGAGTCCGTGGCGGAAACGGAACATTTCGGCAATGCTCATAAAAAACGGCTGTTTAGACTACTGAGGATGTTGCAAATATGCGCCAGTTCGGCATTTTTAGAGCAGCCAAAAGATCCAGCCATCAAATATATATCCAGTTGGCGGTTTTATTTTTTGAAGTAGTTAAGGAGACAATAATGTGAAATTAATGTTATTTTATGTTTTTTAAATTCAGAAATAATTTTAGTGACAGTATTTTTCATTATGTGGCGATTTTCATGAATGGATATTTTTTACGCATTTTGTTGTAACAGTTCTGCGAAGAATAATGGGTAAAACATACCCAGGTTGACGTACAAGATCTGTATTCATTTATGGGTACGAACTCTTCACCCAGTCAATGGGTTATTCTACTTTTATTGAAAATGCGTAATTTTCTACGCATTAATTGGTATTTTATTTTATTAGTGTAGTTAGACAGTGCTTGCCTTTCCTACCTGATTAACTGGATTATATTTATCCAGAAGAAAGCCGAAGAGAAGATCGAAAATAACGAAATGTATGCAAGAGAAGCATGACAAATTTTTGCATATTTTTGTCTTCTTCCGGTAACATGATGCTGCCATTTGCATTGCTGTGTTCTGATCAGCAATACACGGCAATGTTAAAAACCTGTACAGTAAAGTTAATTTAAAATTCACTGTTTATGCCATTTAATAGTCTGATGCATTTATGTTTTAAAAACCTGTTTTAATCCACCTAGCGGTGCAATTGTACCTTTCTCATTTCTCTGAACTATGGCACGGAGGCTTTTTATGTTCAACATAATTGTGGAAATGTCCATTACATTCTTAGTACACTTTGCACTTATATACAATGGCATGCCAGCCACGAACTTGATGAGCTACGTGTCGACGGTGAAACACTTGAAACAAAAAAAATATCATACTCCATTAGCCTAATCAGCATTAGATCAATGTTATCTGCTTGCTAACTCATTTTGCCATGCGGGGGTGGGTATGTGAGGAGGGCGAAAGTCCCATGAACAAACGACTCCCCAGCTTAAATTGGTATGCTTTGTGGTTTAAAGATGATGGGGTTGAAAGGGAGGGGTATGAGGGCTGGATGGGGTGGTGGTCTGAGGGGTGATTTAAAGAGATTTTTAAAGGAGGGAAGTGAACAGTAGAGGGGGGTGTAACCCCTCTCCGTAAACCATCAACTACGCCCCTGTTAAAATCCAGAAACCTTATGCGAGTCAAAAAAAAATTTGGCCCTCCGGGATTAGGTTGACGTTTTTCAGAGTGATTGCATAACCTTTCCATATGAGAAAGGCAAAAACGCAAAAATGTGCCAAAATCCAAAAAAGTGAACTGTCGTCAATTTTTTTCTCCAGTTTGCATCAAATCTCGACGTTTCATGCACCTTGAACACATTTAGCATCAAAAATGAAAATTCTATTTTAAATTTTTCCTATAGTTTATATGAGAAATTTCTGTGTGGCCGCACTCTGAAACCCGCAATTCCGGAACCAGAATTCCGATCGATCCAAAATTCAATAGCAGCGGATGGGAAGGTTGCACCTTTCACTTGAGACTAAGTTTGGGCAAATCGGTCCAGCCATCTCTAAGAAAAATGAGTGACATTATTTGACACATACGCACATACATACACACACATACACACACATACATACACACTTTAACTCCGCTAGCGAATGACGGATCTCAATAGTGGCATGTCTGTAATAATATACGTACATGGAACTATTGAGAACCAGAGCTACAGGTCCAAAGCCCTGGTAAAGGAGGATGGTTGTGATGATCTGGGCCGAGGTCACCACGTAAAGCAAGATAGGTCATAACCCCATTTCCAAGGCGTGAAGCGACCCGTGCCGAGGGATGAGTGATCGAGGGGGTGAAAAAGAGGCTCGATCATTAACGGAGCCTGTGGGGTACCTGGGCAACCCCCACAGTAAGCGTCCCTTACCACGCTAATGCGGAGCTCTGGCGTGGCGGACATTTATTTCTCGCGCGACTCGTGGGATTTGATATGGAGAGCAAAAATAAATATACTAAACAAACGGAGGTGCCAAACCCCTTCGCTAGAGGTGGTTTGGCAAGGTCTCCCCCCGTGGGGAGAGTAGTGGAGCGATGAGTGCTGCATCTGAAAGCACCAGTGACCCCCCAGCAGCGGTAGGCAATAGCCCTACCAACGCACCGGACGGGCCATTATCGGCGATGCGCAAAGTGGTGGAGCAGCTCGATGCAATAATCGAGTACACTAGCGCAAAGCAAAATATAAGCAAGGAGTTAAAACAGAGTCTCCTGGAACTCCGAAAAACTGTTCGTGTCGCAAGGCAGAAACAGCAGGCTTATGCTAAGAGGGTGGAATGTCGGGAGAAGTCCGACAGAGAAACCCAGACAGTGGCCTCCAAGAAGGAGGGAAAAGAGAATGTCGATACGGGCACTCAGACAGTGGGCTTCACCTTCTATGGAGCAGCCACGTCGCTTGAAGCGGCGGCCGAGTTCCTCTCGAAGGTAAAAGGCAAGGGCAATCGCAAGACGGCGTCGAACGCGAAGCGCCCTAGGAAGTCGCCAGGCGAGGGTGCAAAAAGCGACACCACACGGCGTGCAACCGTTAAGGTCAAACGCCGTTTGGGCGAGGTAAGCGATTTGAGAGATGGACCCTCTGGCACCCAAGTAGCCTACCTCAGGCTACTGAAGGCGGATGCCAAAAAGGTAACCGAGAAAGGGAAGCTGAAGATCGGCTGGTCGGTATGCCTTATTAGTATACCCCAGCCGCCTTCAGTGGATAGGTGCTATCGGTGCCTTGAGTCCGGCCACAAAGGCCACAAAGAGCACTGAGGGTAACCAGTTACCTACAGAAACTGGAGAGCACCTACCGTGTGATGTGCCTCAGAGTGATATCGGCCTACCGCACGGTATCACACGATGCATCCTGCGTGATAGCGAGCATGATGCCAGTCGGGCTGGTTATTCGGGAAGATGAGGAGTGTTTTGAGCTACGTGGAAATAGGGGAGCCCGCGAGCGCACTAGGGTGACCTCGGTCGCCAGATGGCAGCGTGAGTGGGACAACTCCTCGAAAGGTAGGTGGACCCACCGGCTGATACCTAGCATATCGAGCTGGGTGGGAAGACCCCATGGGGAAGTTCACTTCCACCTGACACAATTCCTGTCAGGCCATGGCTGTTTCCGTCAGTACCTCCACAGGTTCGGGCACGCGGAGGTCCCAGTCTGCCCGGACTGCCCAGGTGTAGATGAAACTGCCGAACACATACTGTTCGTATGTCATCGGTTCGACGTCGAAAGAAGAGCAATGCTTGACGTCTGTGGCTGGGACACAACCCCTGATACCCTTATTCAGCGGATGTGTCAATCGGTGGAGAAGTGGAACGCAGTCTCGGCTGCTACCATCCAGATTGCCAGTAGGCTACAGGTAATATGGCGAACCGAGCAACAGACGACGGGCACGGCTAACTAGTGATTGGTTAGCTGGAGCGAAAAAGGCCAAGCGCAAAAAAAAAGGGAGTGAATGGTCGGTTCATGCCGAGGCAGGTTTGGCGCAGCGAATGGCAACCGCGTAAGGGGTAAACCCAGCCACCCTGAAGCAAGACAGAAGAGTGAGTGTATAGGCGTATAAGTGGACTGCCTCATGCCAAGACGGGAGGGTCGTAGCGTAGTATGTTGGAACTTAGCTATCGATGCCTCATGGCGTGGCAGAGGAGTGAAAGGGTGAGCATCCAAGTCAGTCTCACACGGCATGTTAAGGGTGAGCACAAAAGTCAGCCTCACAGGTATGGTAGAGGCTAGCACAAAAGTCAGCCTAGCAAGGAATGAAAAAGGTGAGCACACAAGTCAGCCTCGCATGGTATGTCAGAAGTGGGGCCTAAGAAAAATGTCCCACATGGGATGTCAGGGGGAGTGACAAAGGTACAATAGAGTGGCACGATTGAGTGTGAATCAGGTGATAGGGTGAGCACCCAAGTCAGCCTCACATGGTATGGGTGGGGCGAGCACAAAAGTAAGCCTAGCAAGGAATGAGTAAGGTGAGCACACAAGTCAGCCTCGCATGGAACGTAAAAGGTGAGCACAAAAGTCAGCCTCATGTGGGAGTGTTTGAGAGTGAATCAAGGTGCGATTGAGAGAGCACCCAAGTAAGCCTCATACAGGATGTATGAACGCGGGAGTGAGAGTGAATGAGTACATTTAGTACAGCCATCCCCCCAGAAGTAATACCGAGAGGTAGTTCCTGGGAGGAATGATGGCGGAGCCCAATGGAGTTTAGTCGGTATTAATGGCTGGTCACCATTCGAGCCCGACACGCCCCCAGAGCACCCCGTGTGGTAGATTGGACCCTACCAATAGCACGTGTACTGGGCTAGGACGTAAATGTCTTCTCCATTGTAAAAAAACGCATACATACACACATACAGACTTTTTCCGATCTCGACGAACTGAGTCGAATGGGATATGACACTCGGCCCTCCGGGCCGGGATTAGGTTGACGTTTTTCAGAGTGATTGCATATTTTTCTATATGAGAAAGGCAAGACGATTTTGCAATCCTCGATTTAGCTTAAGGGATTACACCACTGTAGAGTGCGAAAAAATAGGCTTATTTCGAGATTTTTTCATTTCCCAATAAAAAGGTGAGTCGACATCTTGTTGAATGGGATATATAACATAAGTATTGCATCAAACAAAATAATTTTTTCGAGCAATTTCATCACAAGATGGCGGCTCCGCAGCATTTTCACCTCATACGCGTTTTTTGGAAGGAGTCCACGGCCGGAAATCTCTCCCGTGATTTTTGACCTAGCGCCAAAAACTAAAGTTTTTCCGATTCCTTATGTCAATAGCGATGAACGTAGGATTTTTTCAATATTTTGATATTAAGCGAAATGGTGCACTGTTGAGTGAAAAACGTCAAAAATGTCATAAAAATCTACACAAAATTGTTAATCAATAAAAAGGTAAGCAATAAAAAAAATAATTCTGCGTACGTGACTGGAGAAATCAATTTTGAATATACTGTGAAAATTTCAAAGCGATCAAAAATCATTTGTTCGAGTTACATTTCCGGCCAGTGGTTTCGAGAAAACCGCAGTTAAAGTTTGCAATACACATAGGATATACATAAGAGACGTTGCGGCAAATTTGAAATTTTGTATATTTTTAAATTGTTTTCGTTCTCCATGTTTTGAGATATCATGTTTTAGATCCTAAAGCACATTTTTGACTAATAAATAGAAAATCGATTGTTTTAAAATTCTATAGTGGTGTAACCGCTTAAACAATTTATTATTTAAGATCCATAATGGACTAAAACGTTATTTTGCTAATAATGATGCATACTATCGAGAACGTTATATAGTTGTATTGTTAGCCGCTAGCCACTCCAAGGACTTAGAGAGCTTCTCTAACATTACACTTAGTAGTCAGACAGTTCAGCCAAATCTGTTTCAAATTAAATCAAATGCTTTTAGAAAAAGAGTGGAAGCTTACATCTTTTGAAAAGTTTCTATCAGTTGCTGTTCTGCAACACATCAAAAATGCCACAAAAAATACTTATATGCTTCATACTTCCTATAGTCTGCGATCTGTCTGATAATGAATTGACAATTTTAAATTTACAAATTGAACCTGATACTGGATGCAGACAGTGAATCTTCAGGAGGCACCTCGACGAAATGCGGTGTAAATAATATCTCAAAATTTCTTGGGCCAATCGTTCTGAATTTTGCACAGTTCTTCTTCTTCACATCATTGCCCAGGCAACTACAAGAGCTTTTTGCAAAGTGCCTAATATTATTATTTTACAATAACATGTTAATCGTTGTTTTTGCAATAATCGGACTTTGGTTTCAAAGTGCTACGAAAAAATCGAAAATCGACCAAAAAATAAAAGCTCCCTTAACTACTTGTGAAATGTTGTGAAACTGTGCAAATGTCTTAACGTTTGGTCCAGTAGATTTTGAGTTATGGTGTATAACGCAAAACAAGTTTTTGATGTGGCGCCTGACAATCTTTGTATCGCAAAAAAATCAAGTATCCAATTTTTTGCCGATAATACCTTACACAACCCCCTTAAGTTCCGACACAATTTTGGCGATTTTTCCGTATTAAACTTTTTGCGTCATTTTGCCAAGTCATCTGTCTAGTCTCAGCTTTCACAGCTCTTTCATACCCTGTGCATATCTGTTCTATCATTAAACGAAAATTTGTACATCGGAAATGCAAATCGTTCAAGATATACTAGAAAATTATAAATTGCGAAACAATACAAGCAAGCTCCGATAACATTTAAATAACGATCAAAATGAGAATATTTGTAGCAACTTGTTTGCCGTCACATTTAAAAGTGTTACTTAGGTTATATGGCATGGCTTCATTTACAATTTTTTATTCAATCTTAGTTTTGAACTCTTTCAAAAGCAGTAAAAATATAAATAAACTTCCACTTGCTTATTGTGTTCTTTGTGGGAAGATATCAATGTACTGGATACTATGGTGTGGCAATGTTGTATTGCTCTCTCGCTCAATTTATGTAACTTTATTACGTAATAAAGTTCAACTCCATATATTTTTCATATATCTACTGTCCACGTGCTTTACAGAGATCGAGCGAGAGAGCAATAGCATTGCCACACCTTAGTATCAACCTCATTGGGAAGATATAACTAGAAAAGGGAACAAATTTGTGATTATATATTCTTTTCTTTTCCTCATGTTAAAATAACTAAAAAATTGTGAGCAAATTAAACTTCACTCATTTTGATAGCCATAGGTAAACTAACAAACGAAAACAAGTTTCATATCTGAATCCAATTATAAAATTTCGTTCGACAGTTTGTTTCAACATGATTCGACTTCTGCTAACCTGCAATATAACTATTCGATGTGGCGTTTTGAAATGAGCGTGTAGCACCTGCTAGATATAGGACGATAAGGAATATTAAAAAAATGCATTTAAAATTCGATTACACCTGTTTTTCGTACGGGATAAAACTTGCTTACTTGCCCTTATATGGTTTGTGTGCAACATGGGCCATAATATTGCACATGGAGGTCAAAAAGTTGATTCAAATTATTGAGATGTATGCAAGAGGAACATGGCGGCCTTTTGCACTGTTTTCGTTTGGCTTCAGGATGCAGCCATTTCTGCAATGACAGGTACTAACGTCTTAGGCCGGACCAAACTCAGGCCTAAAATCAAAGATAGTACCGTGTGGCGGTACCAACTAGATTCAAGCTTACTGCTATGAGTGCACGCTGCTGTGAAAATCTAGCGAAATCGTCTTAGGGCACCAGCGGCTGGTCGTTCAGTGGGCCATAAGCGCGACTTCCGGAGGGATAACTATCAACCTAACTGGCATTGAAAGTGAAACATACGATTTAGTAAATAAAGTGTACACTATACTGTACTTCAACACTATTCTGAAATATAGTAACACGCAAGTCCAAAATAGTTATTATTTTCTGTACTTGGCAAGTTGCATCGTTTTGTTTGGATTTTTTGCATGCATTTTTTCTTTCAATATTATGTCATCGAACCACCCGTGCATCTCGCACACCAATTCATTGCGAAACAAAGCGATGCGGTGGGTAAAAAGAATCAATGAAAACGGGAAAAACTATCCAAAACTATGAGGTGGAAAATGAAAATTTATGCTATTTTCGCAATAATTGTTGTATATATTATTTTATATTGGAATTACTCATGAAATTCCGCATCGAACAGTGTTTTTTCAATTTTCGATTCATGCTGTTCGAGCGGAGTTATAGCCATTTTCTTGCTTCAAAAGACATTCCCGGCTTCAGAAAGGAAAATTTCAAAATTTCAAGCATACTTAGTTGTAGAAAATTTAATTACGAAAAGATATGTATTCTTGGATTTTCGAAAAACGCTTTTATTTTTGAGTTAATCTCCGAGAACGAAAAAATCATTTTACCTGACTTTCACGTTAATAGGTACATTTCATTTTTGGGGATTTTTTATTGCATCGAACTACAACCATTTTTAGGTAGTTTTCAAGGGGTTATTTTATAGACTTCTTCCAAAATTTGGCGAACATATTCCAATTCGTATACCATTTAATTGGTATACTTAAGGGTTTATATGTTGCAGATAGAGAAAATACTGAAATTTTCAGCTTTTTTCCTACACAATATTACGAAAGCTTATTAAACAATTTTTCCTAATAAGTTTGTGAAAATTATAAATTATTTGAATTTTTTTAATAGTTTTATTTTTTATTTAACCGTGATTTTTTAATAAATAGTGACCATTGCTTCACAACGTAGTCTATTTTTCATGGCTTGCGGTGAGTATGATCTCTAGAATTGCTGAACTGCACATTATGGAATTGAAATTAATTTTTAGTATTCTTTACAGATTTAACTCGCCGCGCAGATAGCTCTGAATTAGACCCGCTGGTGCCCTAAGACGATTTCGCTAGATTTTCAGAGCACTGTGCACCCAGTGCATTAACCTTCAAACTACCAAGCCCTCTTCGATACACCAAAATCGACGTTCAATTGGCCATAACTTTTTTTTCTGTTTAATCGATTTTGATGCAGTTTTTTGCCAAAGAACCGGAAATTATTCCAATTTTCGAAAATGCTTTAAAAATTGTATTCGGAGCTACGACCCCGGAGTAAATCCAGATTGCAGTGGGGTACCAACTTTTGGCCATTTTCAGTTTTGACATTAAAAATGTCTAACTCCACTATCTGGGGCTGGGTGTCATTCTAAAATCTAAACTATCTCACATGTAACGAAACTATGTAAGGTTTGCACGCTTATAACTCCGATATTACTAGATGAATTTTAATCATTCATACACCAACCGATTCAGAAACACTTAACTTAAATATTGGTAATAATTTAATATCTCCCAAATAAAAGTAGACTTTTGGAAATTGGAAAAATTAAATGGTTCACGAAAAACGGGAAAATTACCATTCGTGAGGCAGATTTCTCAGACACAGCCGTCATTAGAGGGCACCTTAGTCACTCAATCGAACACGAAAAGTCATAAATAGAAGCGACGCACGTCCGTTTAAATCAGTTGTTGCTAATATCCCATACGAGCAACATCGTCTCCGGGCGATGCAATAAGCGCTATCGATTTTCGGCAACGTTGGCATTTGCACACACTCGCACCTAAGTGACTAAACCATATACGGTTAGTTTATAAATAGAGGTGACGCGTACACGTTTGAATCAGTTTTTGTTCTTATGTCGAACGGGTAAGATCATGGCTGCAGCGTCTGGATGCTACACTAAGCGGTAGATGCTATGCATTTTCGGCAGCGGTAGCCGTGTGCGGATTTTTCGGGTACCAGCACGGTGCACAGTGGCTGAAGGCTGGCCAAAACCTCAAAAATTTATTTTTGAAATATTAATATTTTATATTTTTACCAAATTTCTCATGTATTGAATGATGTATATTCGAAATTTTATGATCATTGGATAAGAACACGATTTTTAACAACAGTTTAAACGTAGCAAAGTCCGGATTTTTTAATGATTTTCATATCCGAAACCACTGTTGCTCTGTTCACTTCATATGCATGTTGTTCTTTTGATTTTGGTCCGATTTTAGCACAACTAGTTTCATTGTGTAGGGGAACGAAAGAACTTGGTTAGTGAATAAAATACATTTGGTAAGTTTGCTGGGAACTATAACTTTTTAGTTTAAATATGTTTGAGGTGGTCAGATCAAAAATACTTTTTTCACTAATGTAATCTGTGCAAATTTCGGAATCATTTCGGAACGGTCACATAGTATACATTCTATGCGAAATAACCTCTACTTTTCGAATATCATGGTCTCGTTCTGCGCCTAGGTGCGCAAATTTTTTTAAGGAGATTTTGAAGCTTTTTTGCTGATATGGAGGCGCATGGTGTTTTGTGTAAAATAGTTAGACAATCTACAGTAAACCAACACGTTATACAATGGATTTAAAGTAGTGTTCTTCATTTTTTATGATATTGCTGACATTGGTGAACAGTAACGGAAAATCTATCATGAAAACCGGATCATAGTTATAAGAAAGGTTCAATGACACTGTATGGAAAAATGCATTTAATATTTTACGACTTTCGACTTTAAAAATGACCTCAGCACCTCAAAATTAGCTTAAATTGTGATTTTCAGCCAAATTAGGTAACATTTGAGGTTTTGTCCGACTTTTGTTTGAAGACCCGCCACTGTGCGGTGTCACAGAATGATTTGCAAAGTGGGTGGGTGGGGTGGTTTGGATTTAATTCAATACGGTGTGTGCTGCTTAAGAGTGTTGCGTTTGAAAAAAATATATTTATTTTTATGCATGCGTGTGCGTTGTAACTTGTTAATCCATGTTTACGGCGCTTTGTAGCTGCGTAGGGTAAAGAGCCTATTGGTTTTCATATGTTTCATATTTCGGTTATATGTTTTTTTTTTTATCAGTAAGGCATCTGACAACGTGCTTCTGTGGTTATTGCACTGTTCAGCAGCGTAAAATTTTATATAGGAGAGTACACTCAGGTTTTTACGCGCTTTTTTGTGCGGTATTTTTTACGCGGATTTTGAAATTTACGCGGTTTTCATTTACGCGTTTTTTGAAATTAACGTGGTTTTCATTTACGCGGCCTGTACTCCCTGCGTAAAAAAAACTTGAGTGTAATTGCATCGGAAACAATCACATTCCCAGGAGAACTTTTTGTTTTCTAATTTCAAACACTTTTGTTTCGTACTGCACACAACGGAAAATTTTAGAACAGAACTAACCGTCCAAGCAGCAGTTTAAGCGGGTGTTGCTTTTTCGATTAAAATTCAAGCCATGTCTTAAGCGTTACTGGACTTAAAATTGTTTTCCCAGTTTATCCAGTCAAAGTATCTGTCTTGCCCTATGTATTTTAAACACAGTTCTAATCGCGTTTTAAAGTATACAACAAAAAGAACGGTTGGGTATACTAATTTAAATTTTAAAATAAATCTTTTTTAAATTATGAAACAAACCGCTGTACTGAAGATATAATTATGCCAGTCCTATTACCACATAAAACACCTATATAACATAAAACGCTGCAGAATTGGTTTAATAATATAATGTTTACACTACAGAGTTATAACACGTTATAATAATTAGCAACAAGCAAAATGTCACCAAGATAGCATCAAAATCCGTTTTAACTGGTAGTGCGAACGTTGTATAACAATGTAATTTATCAAATAATTTCATTTGTTCGATCACTAATCGATCAAAAAAATACTTAACCTTAAGATTGTTTACCTAAGTTCATTAGTACATTATTGAAAATTCAAATCTGAAGAATCTGTATATTTCCCTTTGCGGGCGTGGGCTTCCTCATAACAGTTCTCAATATGGAGCTTTTCTTTTGAATATATTTTCTGGACAGACCAGCCTATTTTGACTAGATGGATCAGCAAAATAATGCCAATCAGCTAGTGAGATACTTGATTAATTGTAATAATTGATTACCGTTAAATGACCTTCAATAAATTATGTTTTAATGGGGAGGGTGTATAGCAAATTGTAACATATGAAAACAGGAGAGTGAGCAAGAACGTGAGTCGATATGAGTGTTAGATAAAATTCATTTGCACGCTCTTGAAAAAAGCTACATTTTTAATGTCGCCTTGGTCGTGTCCTGTACACAACCCTTTATTTTTTCATAAATATTTTCAAAACAACGCTAGAATTCAACATTTTTCAACAAAAATTTGTTAGAAATGACCTTCTTACATAACAATTGCACTTCATATATGAGTAACACGAATTGGCCAGTTCCTGGGAGCGGTCCCCAAAAGTGGCCATTCATGAGCTTACATTGCATATGCTTTATTATAACAGAAACACTAATTTATTTCAACAAATCTTATCAGATCGTCTACTTAGCATAACAAGCAATTAATTCAATAAAGATTTAATATAGATTTGCCACTTTCTGACGAGTTCCGGGAATTCCGGAACACGGTTCCCAGGACGAAATTGATTTTTATAATAATCATTGCATGCGGCACATCAAAAAACATCAACTCGATGATCTATGAAGAATGCAATCACATTCGAAGGCATCCGGACACATGTAGACACTTGATGACCAGTTCCGAGAATTCCGGAACACGGTTCCCAGGACAAATTTTATTTTTATGATAATCCTGGCATGCGGCACATCAAAAAACATCAACTCGATGATCAATGAAGAATGCAATCATATACGAAGGCATCCGTACACATGTGGACAATTTATGACCAGTTCCGGGAATTCCGGAACACGGTTCCCAGGACAAATTTTATTTTTATGATAATCGTGGCATGCGGCACATCAAAAAACATAAACTCGATAAACTATGAAGAATGTAATCATATACGAAGGTATCCGGACACATGTAGATACTTGATGACCAATTCCGGTAATTCCGGAACATGGTTCCCAGGTCAAATTTTATTTTTGTAATAATCATAACATGCAGCACATCAAAAAACATCAACTCGATGAGCTATGAAGAATGCAATCATATACGAAGGCATCCGTACACATGTGGACCATTGATGACCAGTTCCGGGAATTCCGGAATACGGTTCCCAGGACAAACTTTATTTTTATGTTAATCGTGGCATGCGGCACATCAAAAAGCATCAACTCGATGATCAATGAAGAATGCAATCATATACGAAGGCATCCGTACACATGTGGACAATTTATGACCAGTTCCGGGAATTCCGGAACACGGTTCCCAGGACAAATTTTATTTTTATGATAATCGTGGCATGCGGCACATCAAAAAACATCAACTCGATGATCTATGAAGAATGCAATCACATTCGAAATCACATCCGGACACATGTAGACACTTGATGACCAGTTCCGAGAATTCCGGAACACGGTTCCCGTGTCAAAATTTTTTTATGATAATCATGGCATGCGGCTCATAAAAAAAATAAACTCGATGATCTATGAAGAATGCAATCATATACGAAGGCATCCGTACACATGTGGACAATTGATGACCAGTTCCGGGAATTCCGGAACACGGTTCCCAGGACAAATTTTATTTTTATGTTAATCGTGGCATGCGGCACATCAAAAAACATCAACTCGATGATTTGTGAATAATGCAATCATATACGAAGGTACACTTGTGAACAGAGCTTTCACCATTCATTCAAATTCAATCCGAACGAACCACAATACAGTTCAGTAAAACGCTTGCCTTCACCCCAACCGAATGAATTGCCGCTATGGATACCGAAGCAACAACACGAGGAAACAGAAACAAGAACGAATATATCCACACACGCTTGCATAAGCACGTATCATTATAATGATGAACAGTTGTGAGTATCATTGAGAGAGAGGATATCAGTATTCTCTTCTCTCTTGAATAGTGGTTCCTCTTTGCTTGGTTGATTATTTAGTGAAATTGGTTCAGGAACATACAAGCTGTTGAACCATTCAGATTCATTGTGTAATGCTGAATCTGAAATAAAATTCTTCTGGCCATATTAGCGGTTTTCAGCGTTTTTTGCTACGTCAGTTAAGAACATATGGCTTGTGGGGCGGGCATTAGGCAACAGGTACCGCTTATTGGATTCTGCTGAGGTTTGAGGGGAAAAAAATTGAACGATGCATTATAAATTTAGGGAAATCGTGGATATTCAAACATCGATATGCATTTATCAGTTTTTTGGATGTTGGTTCCTCAGACGATTCAGCCCTACACATATAGGTTCATTTTTTTCTAACATTGTATCTCTAGCTTACGAATATTTGGAATTTTATAATCGTGAACCAAAACGAAGTGGTTATAAGCTTGGTTATAAGTTATTCGCATTTAACAAGGACAATATATGTTTCAAACTATGATGTACTACATTCTTTTCCTAAATGTTGTACAGACAGGTTAAATGTTACCAAATATAATATTAACCACAAATTCGATGAGCAAGATTTATGACTCTTGATTAAATTGGATACCTACTAACGGAGTGTTTAAAATGTACGGCATATTGTGGAATATTTAATAATCAAAAAAATACTTCGAGCTTCGTCTAAAGTTGAGCAGGAATAGCAAAATTACACATGCCTTTTAATCTTTGGGAAGAAATTAGTATCCCGCTTAAATGCTTTAGTGATCTGAACAGATTAGTTCGCTGCAATTATTCCGAGCTTGGCGAATAAAGTTTTATTCGGAATATCCTCCAAATGAATCTTGACAGTTGACTTTAATGCCTTTATTCTAAGTTACCCGAGATTTTTATTGTAACCAGGCAACCAAAAATGTTTTCAAATATTGTTTAAATGGAAAAAAATCACACCATATTTTTTTCCTATTCCATCAACATTACTATCCTATCATTCAAAATTTGTCAACTGGTTAATAAAAACTTGATACAATTTAACAAATTGCATTCATTGACATTTAAATCAAACATGATTTACGAAATTCATAGTCATGTGAAATTAAAATTAAATCTAAAACATTTTTGATGCTCGTATATGTCAGGAGTAGAACACGTAAATTTTTACGATTTTTCTAGTTCTGTGTAATACTAAAAAAACCCCTGAGTTGAACTTGAACAACGACTGGCTTATGAATATTTAAAAATATATTGTATTCCATAAGACAAATTGTTTTTGGTTTAATAATTGGATGTCTTCCAAAACTCGTTGAAATGTAATATGCAAAAGTATTCTGCGTATTAATGATTTTTTTCAGAATTGATAATTTACTTTTTCAAAAGTTACAAAAGTTTTTCTGTGATCGTTTTTTCTGGTCAAGTCTACCGCGGGAGCCTTGACCAAGGCTTGGGGAGCTTGACCAAGAGAATTTTAAAATATCAGAACAAAAACCAATGGCATATAACATGCTGTTATCTTTTCTTCCCATATTGTTGAGGTTCTTAGTACTAGTTAAAAATATAAAACGATTGTATTTCATGAGCTTTGATTTTTTTTAATGCATTGCTTTTTTGGATTAACTGTACTGATTACATTACAGGTTCACGTGTCACAAAATCAGCCATAAAAATCATTAGTGTATCTATCTGTGGTGTCCTTGAACGATTGATTGAAAAAAAATTCTCTTCTTTTTGGAAACGGGAACGATTTTTCCAAAAAAAAAACACCATTTTCACCTGAAAAAAATTATTAACAAATCCATAACATTAATATGAAAATTTTGACGAAAAAATGGAATCGTTCAAGGACATGGCAGTTAAATTACGAACAAGCAAAAATAAAGTTTTGAAATCCGTTGCAAACTCTTTCGGCACTCGTAGTCACCGCAAATATCGTGATAATCGCGTTTAAAGTTTCAAATATAAGCCTAAGGGAGCAAGATGAAAAACGAAATGAAGAAGATGAAAAATTAACTGATGGGATCGAAACAAATATAAAAATATAAAAAAAATTAAGTACCAAATGGAACACGTTATTAATAATTGTTGAATTTCGTGCTTGGTAAAGTCTCCCCATATTCCCTTAACCCTATTTGTATTTTCACAATTCGACAAATTCAATACCTACATTCGCACCCAGCAAGCAAAAAGAATCTGGGTGCCTATGTACAGCTTTCTATGGAGAACGAATGATGCATAGCAGTTGATATCTCTTCGAATGGGAGAGAGAATGAGCAACGGGTACTATTACGCTATGCTCATATACCTACACTATAGAACAGCAATGATTCACCAGCCTCGGTGGTGGTGAACCAAAGCCGTCAACTCCGCAGCTCAGTGGTGAATGGTTCAATAGGGTGTATGTTCGTGAAGCGAAGAACGAATGAAGAGTGTTCGTTCTTTTTCAGCTGATTTGTTTTCCAAGCTCTGCTTGTGAACCATTGATGGCCAGTTCCGGGAATTCCGGAACATGGTTCCCGGGTCAAATCTTATTTTTATGATAATCATGGCAAGCGGCCCATCAAAAAACATCAACTCGATAAACTATGAAAAGTGCAAACATATACGAAGGCATCCGGATACATACGGACACTTGATGGAGAGTTTCGGGAACTCCGGAACACGGTTCCCAGAACGAATTTTATTTTTATGATAATCGTGGCATAAGGCACATCAAAAAATATCAACTCGATGATCTATGAAGAATGCAATGATATACGAAGGCATCTGGATACATATGGACACTTAATGGAGAGTTCCGGGAATTCCGGAACACGGTTCCCAGGACGAATATAATTTTTATGATAATCATGGAATAATGCAGATCAAAAAACATCAACTCGAAGATCTATGAAAAATGCAATCATATTGAAGGCAACCGGACACATACGGATACTTGATGGCCAGTTCCGGGAATTCCGGAACATCAACTCGATGATCAATGAAGAATGCAATCATATACGAAGGCATCCGTACACATGTGGACAATTTATGACCAGTTCCGGGAATTCCGGAACACGGTTCCCAGGACAAATTTTATTTTTATGATAATCGTGGCATGCGGCACATCAAAAAACATAAACTCGATAAACTATGAAGAATGTAATCATATACGAAGGTATCCGGACACATGTAGATACTTGATGACCAATTCCGGTAATTCCGGAACATGGTTCCCAGGTCAAATTTTATTTTTATGATAATCATAACATGCGGCACATCAAAAAACATCAACTCGATGGGCTATGAAGAATGCAATCATATACGAAGGCATCCGTACACATGTGGACCATTGATGACCAGTTCCGGGAATTCCGGAATACGGTTCCCAGGACAAACTTTATTTTTATGATAATCGGGGCATGCGGCACATCAAAAAACATCAACTCGATGATCAATGAAGAATGCAATCATATACGAAGGCATCCGTACACATGTGGACAATTTATGACCAGTTCCGGGAATTCCGGAACACGGTTCCCAGGACAAATTTTATTTTTATGATAATCGTGGCATGCGGCACATCAAAAAACATCAACTCGATGATCTATGAAGAATGCAATCACATTCGAAATCACATCCGGACACATGTAGACACTTGATGACCAGTTCCGAGAATTCCGGAACACGGTTCCCGTGTCAAATTTTTTTTATGATAATCATGGCATGCGGCTCATAAAAAAAATAAACTCGATGATCTATGAAGAATGCAATCATATACGAAGGCATCCGTACACATGTGGACAATTGATGACCAGTTCCGGGAATTCCGGAACACGGTTCGCAGGACAAATTTTATTTTTATGTTAATCGTGGCATGCGGCACATCAAAAAACATCAACTCGATGATCTGTGAAGAATGCAATCATATACGAAGGCATCCGTACACTTGTGAACCATTGATGGCCAGTTCCGGGAATTCCGGAACATGGTTCCCGGGTCAAATCTTATTTTCATGATAATCATGGCAAGCGGCCCATCAAAAAACATCAACTCGATAAACTATGAAAAGTGCAATCATATACGAAGGCATCCGGATACATACGGACACTTGATGGAGAGTTTCGGGAACTCCGGACCACGGTTTCCAGAACGAATTTTATTTTTATGATAATCGTGGCATAAGGCACATCAAAAAATATCAACTCGATGATCTATGAAGAATGCAATCATATACGAAGGCATCTGGATACATATGAACACTTAATGGAGAGTTCCGGGAATTCCGGAAAACGGTTCCCAGGACGAATATAATTTTTATGATAATCATGGAATAATGCACATCAAAAAACATCAACTCGAAGATCTATGAAAAATGCAATCATATTGAAGGCAACCGGACACATACGGATACTTGATGGAGAGTTCCGGGAATTCCGGAACACGGTTCCCAGGATGAATTTTATTTTTATGATAACCATGGCATGCGGCACATCAAAAAACATCAACTCGCTGATCTATGAAGAATGCAATCATATACGAAGGCAACCGGACACATATGGACACTTGATGACCAGTTCCGGGTTTTCCGGGACATGGTTCTAAAGACCAATTGTATTTTTTATGATAATCATGGCATGCGGCACTTCAAAAAACATCAACTCGAAGAACTATGAAGAATTCAATCATATACGAAGGCATCCGGATACATACGGACACTTGATGGAGAGTAACATAACCAAACAAATCAATTCGATGATTTACGAGGAAAGCAGTCATATATGAAGACATCCGGGCACATGCGGTCTATTGATGTTGTGGTTCCGTGGATTCCGGAACACGGTTCCTTGGCCGAAATATTTTTCTGTAAGATCTGTAATGTATTTAAAGCAAAGCCTTGATACTTCACTCCGTTACGTAACTTATTTTTTTAAGTTTTACTCAAAATAGCGCGGTCGCATTTTTTGATTTTTAGCTAACTCTCTTTTGTCCAAAAGTCATCTTCGTGTACTTGCAGTAATTCGCACACAGTGATTAAGTGCAAATATCAACGAACCAATAGAATAGAAGTGGATAATATTTTTTTACCACCACACCCCTCTCTCAACCCACATTATTGACATTTTGTTTTGCGCCGGCTTTACCCTCTACTCCTTCTACTATAACATCACCAATACCATACAATGGTAAACTTCATATGCGTGATGAACGATAATTTTTCCCCGTTGGTGTAGTGAAAAAAATTATCGTTCATCACCAGCTTTTCAACCTCATCTTTACCCCATTTTAGTGCCAATTTGATTTGCCTTTTTAGGAAAATATTTCTCAGCGATCATAATCAATGCTGAAATTTGTGGGAAGTCAAATGAGAAACTCATAAGTAAAATGTCGCAGTATAAGTAACCACAAGTCGCCACAATAAAGTTATTATTTGTCTCCGATTTTCTTATTCATACTGGACATGTTTGTAGAGGAGTGAATAAGAAGTGACATTCAGTTTATACGGGACATGTTGTGATAGGAGCCCAAATTTGGAGCGATGACACACTCACATGCGATTTGCTATAATTCGAACAGCTTAAGAGCAACAAAACAAATGCTTTTCTGCTCCAGAGTATTTGTTTTGTGTACTACGGTTTCAAAGACCATTAGCAATCGTTCCTTAAAGAAAGGAAAATAAAGCGTGTTCCGGAATTCACGGAACCGGCCATCAAATGTCCGTATGTGTCTGGATGACTGCTTTCTTCGTAGATCATCGAGTAGATGTTTTTTGATGAACCACATACCTCAACTCAAAAACAAACAAAAAAACGAATAAAAAATGTCGTCCTGTGAACTCCCGGAACTGAGAATCTTGTGTCCGGATGCCTTCATATATTATCATGTTCATCTTGGAAAACAGAGTTCGACCAGGGAACCGTGTTCCGGAATTCCTGAAACCGGTCATCAAGTGTCCGCTTGTATCGATGCCTTCGTATTTTTCATAGATCATCAAGTTGATGTTTTTTAATGTGCCGTATTTCGGAATTTCCGGAACTGGCCATCAAGTGACCGTATGTGTCAGGATACCTAAGTATATAATTGCATTCTTCATAGATCTTCGACTTGACATTTTTTGTTGTGCCTCATGCCATGATTATCGTAAAAACAAAATTCGTCCTGGGAACCGTATTCCGAAATTCTCGGAACCGGGCATCATGGGTCCGCATGTGTACGGATGTCTTCATACATGATTGCATTCTTCATAGATCATCTAGTTGATGTTTTTTGATGTGCCGCATGCCACGATCATCATAAAAATAAAATTTGTCCTGTGAACCGTATTCCGGAATTCTCGGAACTGGTCATCAATTGTCCACATCTGTACGGATTCCTTTGTATATGATTTCATTCTTCCTAGATGATCGAGTTGATGTTTTTTGATGTGCCGCATGCCACGATTATCATAAAAATAAAATTAGTCCTGGGAACCGTATTCCGGAATTCCCGGAACTGGTCATCAATAGTCCACATGTGTACGGATGCCTTCGTATATGATTGCATTCTTCATAGCTCATCGAGTTGATGTTTTTTGATGTGCCGCATGCTATGATTATCATAAAAATAAAATTTGTCCTGGGAACCATGTTCCGGAATTACCGGAACTGGTCATCAAGTGTCTACATGTGTCCGGATACCTTCGTATATGATTACATTCTTCATAGTTTATCGAGTTTATGTTTTTTGATGTGCCGCATGCCACGATTATCATAAAAATAAAATTTGTCCTGGGAACCGTGTTCCGGAATTCCCGGAACTGGTCATAAATTGTCCACATGTGTACGGATGCCTTCGTATATGATTGCATTCTTCATTGATAATCGAGTTGATATTTTTTGATGTGCCGCATGTCATGATTATCATAAAAAAATTTGGCATGGGAACCGTGTTCCGGAATTCTCGGAACTGGTCATCAAGTGTCTCCATGTGTCCGGATGCCTTCGAATGTGATTGCATTCTTCATAGATCATCGAGTTGATGTTTTTTGATGTGCCGCATGCCATAATTATCATAAAAAATCAATTTCGTCCTGGGAACCGTGTTCCGGAATTCCCGGAACTGGTCAGAAAGTGGCAAATCTATATTAAACCTTTATTGAATTAATTGCTTGTTATACTAAGTAGACGATCTGATAAGATTTGTTGAAATAAATTAGTGTTTCTGTTATAATAAAGCATATGCAATGTAAGCTCATGAATGGCCACTTTTGGGAACCGCTCCCAGGAACTGGCCAATTCGTATTACTCATATATGAAGTGCAATTATTATGTAAGAAGGCAATTTCTAACAAATTCTTGTCGAAAAATGTTAAATTCTAGCGTTGCTTTGAAAATATTTATGAAAAACTGAAAATGGCCATAAGTTGGTACCCCACTGCAATCTGGATTTACTCCGGTGTCGTAGCTCCGAATACAATTTTTAAAGCATTTTCGAAAATTGGAATAATTTCCGGTTCTTTGGCAAAAAACTGCATCCAAATCGATTAAACAGAAAAAAAAGTTATGGCCAATTGAACGTCGATTTTGGTGTATTGAAGAGGGCTTGGTAGTTTGAAGGTTAACGTAAGTGACGGAAGGTTATCGAAAAGTTTCGTGAAAATGAAAATTCCAGTAAATATGATGATTTTCCCAAACGGTTCGTTTTCTAGAGGTTTTTATTTGTTCTTTGGCATTAGGATTAGCGATAATAATTTAAGGATACTACTGGGAAGTCACCTTTAGAAAATGTCGATGTCGAAGTAAAATTTAGAACTATGCACGCATGCACTTCAGAGATAGCGTGATATCAAGAGCTGCGATTTCATTTCAACACTTTTTTATGAAAAGGGCGATACTTATATACGAAAAAACGATATTTTTTGAAAGTTTTCGACTGATACATTTGACGTGTTTAACTTATTTTACCAAACTCGGCCAACCTACCCCTGCCCTGGGGTTGGTTGGCCGATTTTTCTTTCCGCATTTGTTTGCTAATAACTTTTTCCCTGATTTTTTTCATGAATGAAAAAAATAACATATTTACTCAAGTGTTGACAGCGCAAACCGGTTTTCAAAAAGTCTAACCAGAATGAGTACAGAAATTCCGAAAGCAAAACTCGGCCAACCAGCTCCGATCTCCCCTACTAAAGTTAAACAAAAATATACAGCATTAGATTTAAATGAAGATCATGTGCTGCCCATTATGCGGGGTTACTTGCAACAGGCATAACTTTTGGCCACGCTGAAACCAGCAAATAATGCTTTGATTTGATAAGTACCATTTAGTAGTCTTTATACTCCCATTAGCTCTTGTACATGTTAGAAATTATTCTAAAGTTCTGAAAATTCTGAAATAATTCCAGAAAAACAAATGTCAGGCAAAAAATCAAAGCAAAATTAATTTATTTTTTTCCTTTTTTTATTTCGACTAAGTTAGTCACATTTTCTTTTTTACATTTTAACGACATTCAATTAGCTAGAGATTACTGGGTAGGGAAAGTTATGAAGATTAGAGCCATAGTACTCAAGTGAGAGCAAGGATGTGAAGTAAACAGATCGGAAAACTAGAAGTGGCAGGGTCATTAGAACAGGCTTAATATCGTGCGGACTTAATCTTTGTCTTCTGTTAATGAGGGTCGAGCTTAGGCAGTATAACTACGAATCACCCGAGTTTACTAACATGTGTCCTGGTAATGATAGACGTGTCCATCTTTACCGTGACAACCGACAAAAATTAAGCCAAGCAAGATCAATCTTAATGATGATTGCTGCTGTTCATCTCTGTCTGCCTTTCGAATGGGGTAGATTTTTATTAGACTATTGTCACTATGCTTACAGTCGTAGCGGGTTTGCTATATTGTGTATGCCTTCCACAATGTAGCAAACCCGCTACGACTGTAAGCATAGTGGCAATAGTCTAATAAAAATCTATCCCGGCATTCGAAAGGCTAACAGAGATGAACAGCAGCGATCATCATAAAGATTGATGCTAATCGTCGACAGGTTTTCAGTGGTGATCTTGCGTGGCTTAATTTTTGTCGGTTGTCACGGTAAAGATGGACACGTCTATCATTACCAGGACACATGTTAGTGAACTCAGGTGATGTTTTCAGTGGTGATCTTGCGTGGCTTAATTTTTGTCGGTTGTCACGGTAAAGATGGACACGTCTATCATTACCAGGACACATGTTAGTGAACTCAGGTGATTCGTAGTTATACTGCCTAAGCTCGACCCTCATTAGCAGAAGACAAAGATTAAGTCCGCACGATATTAAGCCTGTTCTAGTTTTCCGATCTGTTTACTTCACATCCTTGCTCTCACTTGAGTACTATGGCTCTAATTTTCATAACTTTCCCTACCCAGAAATCTCTAGCTAATTGAATGTCGTTAAAATTTAATTAATTTTTTTGTAAGAAAAACAAGATACAACTCAAAACTAGCCCAAAACTATTTCTTTTTGACAACTCATTGTGGATATTGAGGAGATGAGATAAAAATAGAGGTTAAGGGCCAATACAAAAAATTAAGCATAAATAGGTGAATGGTTTTACAGTTATGATTGTTTTAAAATTGAAAACCTAATTATTGCGGATACAGTCTTGAACATTTAATGCAAAATACCACATAATGAAGAAATCAATATATTTGCAAACATTCATACAAATTGAAAACAGTCGGGATACTTTGTGTGCTATTCTACAAATTCGCATTATCATAATGTGCTAATTAATTTGTCTGTTTTATTTCATTTAGCAAATTGCCCATCTTTCGGCAAATGATAGCCGGAGGCCTAGCTGGTTTATGTCAAATAGTCATAACGACACCAATGGAACTTCTCAAAATTCAAATGCAAGATGCAGGTCGCATAGCTGCACAGGTAATTTAATTTCTTAAATAACTCATTTCTAGTAAAATCTATCCACAGAGTGAAATAGGAGAATGGGGATATATGAACCACGGGTATATGTAGGTGAACCACTAAGGATGTTACGTCACACTATAGCAATATTTTTGCACACCTTATGTGTGTTATTAACCTTTTCGGTAACCTAAACTTACACACATATACGACAGTATCAAACGTTTGTTGAAACTTGTAAAAACAATCAAAGCTTTTAGTTTTATAATGGGGATATGTAAACTACAACCACTAGGCATATTTTCACTTTGGATTTAATATTTAAGCATACAAATAAAATAAAATTTCGAACAGACAAATCAAAAGACAAAATAATAAACAATATTTGTTCATACAGTTATACATGTTTTATAACAGTCAGAGGAATTATTCAACGTTTCCCCTGGAGTGGTTCATGTATCCCCACCCGTAAGGATACTTGAACTATTTGACATACATTTGTAAAATGCTAATAATTATGATGATACAATACGTTTCACTTTTAAAGGTATTACGTATGGTAAAACATTATTTGTTCTTATATATTCATGCATCGAGAATACTTCATTGCAAAATGCCTAAGAGTTTTTTAATTTAATTTTGTATTTGAATATATTGTTTAGTTTACATTACAATTGAATATACAATATGTAGTAGGTGTACCTCAAGTGGTGACTTTTCACTCGTATTGCTTACATTATTCAGTTAAGTTCAATAATATATAATATTATTATTGCAGTAGGAATGTTTTAGCCTACTTGTCATGTGAATGAAGGAGCCAAACAAATCTTAAATCTAACTGTACTGTAAACTATAATTATAAACTATAAAGAGAGCTAATCGATTTTTTGTCGGAAATTGCTGATAATAAAGGAGGTCGAGGAAGGTTTAAACATATTTTTTGTTTTTATTAGATAAATCAACAAAGAAAACTATCATTCGATGTTTGTTTAATATTTAATGTTTTATGCTTTATCAAATTACAATAGCATAAATGGTATGCGCAATATTTTTTTTCCATTTTTTGGCCAAACACATATACAGTGCCTAAGAGGAAATTTAGTTTTTCCATACATAATGCGTTGAATGAAGAACTTAAATATTTTATTCACAAAGCATTAGTATTAAGTGGATTTTCGGCCTATTTTAAAGAGCATTTTTTCGTATAAATTTTATTTTGATTTGACTTTCAACATTTCTCGCAAAGATGTTGGCACATGCTAATTTCATCGAAGATGTTGATTTGAGGCCTACCACTGTCCCATGTAGTATGTGTTATCAAACCACAATAGATCTAAATGTTGGTCGCAGTGGTCCGCCTCCAACAAAAAAAAAAGTTTTATCAAAAACATCGCGAAACATGTTGTAAATGTGCGAAATCGTTATCTAGTGGAGACCCGTTTTAATCAGTTCCCGATTTTATGTACCCCCAATTTTATCAGCTTTTTGACCCGATTTTATCAGCTTTATATGAAAATTGATAATTGGTAGTCTGATGGGCTCTAGCAGACGAACCAAGTTGAATTCGAGTAAATCCTTTCTTTGGCATATATTTCTTATCTTAGAGATCCGAAAAAAACAAAAATGAAAATTACATTTTTTTTTAAATGTTGCACTGTCAGACCCCCTTAAGGGGAACTTAAAGTAAATAATCAGAAAAAGGTTGCGAGGCTATGTCTAAAAACCAAAGAAAAATATTTTAAGAGCTTCGGTTTATTAAAAAGACAGAAAAACATATGTCCCGATTTTATCAATGTCCCTATTTTGTCAGCTTAAAATTCGCCAAGGGACCGATAAAAACGGATCTTCACTGTAATATCCGAAGAGAGTGATAAGTGTTATAAGAAATGTCTCATCACACTGTTAGGTGGATTAACTATTTCTGATTATTTAATAGTCTTCTAGCGAAAAAATTAAAAAAAAATTGATTTTTTTATCTTTACATATTTGCATCTTTAAGATAAGGAAAACATGCACAAGAAAGGATTTACTCAAATTCAGCCTTGTTCATCTGCTAGAGCCCATCAAACATATTTTCATATAAGCCTGACAAAATTGAAGACTGACCAAAGCGGGTTTGATTGTTGTGGACGAGTGTAGAACGACCTTGTCCCTACCTAATTGGAATCAGCGGGGTAGTCAGAAATTCGGTTTAATGAAAATCTAACTTACTGTCCAAATGGCATAATTACGAAACCGCCATCTTTGAAGTTTTAAAATGATGCAGAATCAGTTTTTCAAAAATTGTAACAGAGTTCCTGTCTTTAGCGAATTTGTTAAGACCTTCATTTAAGGGGTTATATACAAAGTTGTGACGAAAAATTGAGCTAAGTTCGTGATTTTTTTTATTTGCATTTGTATTTAAAATTTGTGTTCATCTGACACTAAGTCTTAATGAACTAAACTAGAAATAATTAACCTAATGTAACAGCAAACGGTGACGAAATTGTGATGAATTTTAATTGAGGTCAAAGTGCTCGGCAAGCTCGTTGAAGCGACGAACCATCACTAAAATCGGACTATTAGCGCGTAGTTGGTGTTTCGCATTTCGATGTGTAGTAATGTCCGAGGGCGAAGAACACGGGTTGTGCGTAGAGGTTGATTTGTCCAAGGAGATCGGGAACATCATACTCAGCCAACAGAAGCTTTAATATGAAAATGGCCTGCGAAGTATGTCAACGTTCTTGCAAAGTATGTAGTCCTAATAGTCTGCAACAATGCTCATATGGTAACAGGTTCAACGGATCATTCCAAGGCAATTGACGTAAAACATAGGGGAACTGGGGGTAAGACGGACATGTTAAGGTTATACTCAAATAAAACATAGTAAAAGCATGTTTTTGTCAACATGAAATACTCTATGTTGTAGCTCCATATGTTGGCTTTCGAGTGCCCAGAGGGATTATGTTACAAAAATCAACAAGTATCTTTTTTGAAAGAAATAGAAAACAAAGAAATATCTGAACTTTTTCCAGACTGCGGGTGAAACGGACATATGGTGGGGGTAAGACGGACATGTTGCCGAAAGGATGATAACAATACAAAGTATTAAAATTTACTGTTTCTAACGGATGTTTTGGATAGTTTGTGGTTCTTCTTAATATAAATGTTCAATTCGAGGTGAAAAATAACGTTTTGGGGTTCAATTTAAAGTTGATGCAAATGATGTATTCTCTAATATCGTTTTTTCCGTTGTCATAAAGAGAGCTATACAATCACTTCCAATGATCAGACAAATCATTTATACAAAACAGGAAAGTTACATATTAAATACGCAATTGGTAACATCAGTTCCTCGATTACACATAGCCAGAATATGGGACCTGCACAAAGTCTTCTACCTTTTCCAGGTCCTAGGAATTCCGTATTCAGCCTCGGTCACATTAACGTACATCTTGCGGTCTACTACATGTGAGACTTCAGCTAACTGGATGGTTCTCCAAGTTTGACTGCTAGAATTTCGTTTCAACACGCGAGACATTCATATAAGGATGAATCAATAGAGTTAATCAAGACTGGCCGTCTTGCCCCACCAGTACACATATTTTTTAAACGCTTGCACTTATTTACTCGTATAAGAACTTACCTGTCATTTTCCACGAAGATGTCATTTAAGAGTTACATTATCGAAATAAAAGAAAAAATCCGCTAAAAAATTGATTTTTTCCTCGATAAACCTTAAAGTCAGAGACGTAAAAATTACATCCGCACGAAGATGCACTACTGATTATCAATGTTTACTTACATTTTTCGCTTTTAACAATATTCAAGGCCTACTGAGTGCTTCATAATTCAAGGATATCCATGAAGAGAGAGTACTCATATAATTCAATTTAACTTTATATGTTATATGTCTAAAATAACCATGTGTCTGTCTTACCCAACCTGTCCGTCTTACCCACAGTTCCCCTATCGTATAAATTTGCGCTGGACAGCTTCAATCCTTTCACTCCACGTTGTATGATAAGGGCACCAGACGATGTTTGCAAATTCCAACTGCGAGCGCACCAGTGAGGAGTACAAAGCCTTGAAACACAGAGAATCCCGGAATTCGCTGTAAATTTTGAACATAAAACTTAGAAGTCGATTTGCTCTGTAGATAGTCCCTGACAGGTGATTGGTATAAGTTAGCCTTTCATCGAGAATAACATCTAGATCTTTTACGTGGTCAACGCGTTGCAGCTGAGTTCCGGCAATGTTGTAGTTAAAATTAAGCATGCCCCTTGTACGATGAAAACTGATGACAAAATATATCGTAACACAAAGGATCAACATGTTTCTTTGACACCAATTGTAAAATGTATCTATGAGACACTGTAACTTACGGCAAACGGCGAAAAACAGTTTCCCTCCACGCATTAAAACAAAGACCGCATCATTCACGAACAATGAAAATAGTAATGGACCTAGTGTACTACCTTGGGGAACTCCGAAATTATTACAAAAGGATTCAGACACGTTGTCACCAATTTGCACGACGCACTCGCGGTGAACAAGGTAAGATCGAAGCCAGTGGCAGAATCTCGAGGTACATCCTAGTTTATCAAGCTTTGCAAGCAGTATCTCATGGTTAACTGTGTCGAAAGCGGCCTTAAGATCTGTGTAGACCGTGTCCACCTGGAGTTTCCTGGGTATGTTTTCAATGCAAAACGATGTGAAGCTAACTAAATTCGTCTCTACCGATCGACCAGGGAAGAATCCGTGCTGACAAAGGCTTATGTAATGTTTACTAGCAAAAACAGCACCTCGTTTTTAAGCGATTCGAAGATTTTCGACTCAACTCTCAGCGAAGTGATTCCCCGGTAGTTCACGATGTTGCTTTTGTCATTTTTCTTGTGTACCGGAAACATAACTGAAAACTTCCAATCATCGCGAATTTTTTGCTGCTGAAGCGACACATTGAAGAGGTGCGTCAGTGGGATCTCTAAGATATCGGAACATTTTTTCAGAACAGCAGACGGCATAGCACTTTGTCCTGCAACATAAGACGATTTTGTTTTACGTATTGCAGAGAGAACCGATTGTACTGAAATAGTGAGTACATCCATATCCACTGCACCAATGGGAACATCACGGGTCGCGTTTTCGAGCTCGATGGCAGTCGTGAAGACACTTGAGAAGTAGCTGGCAAATTAAAGTGTTTTATGCAAATTTTATTTGAAAAAGCGAAAGACAGCTCGTTGGTAGTACCATGGAATTTGAAAAAAATAAGTTGAATTAAAAAAAAATATTCAAAGTTAGCGAAGCTATGGCCAACCCCCCGAAGCGTTTTATTTTGGCTTAACTGAAATCAAAAAATTAAAAAAGATTATTGAAGAAAAATGTATTGTGGTGTACTTGAACGGATCGATTCCCCAATAAAAAAAATTCTTACAAATAAACACGTAGGCCAAAAAATTGCGTTTTGTGGTGTTCAAAATTTTAATCAAAAATCCATTGCAAAGAATCGAAAAATTTTTGATGAAAAATTGAAGGGTTGTGTACAGGACACGACCACGGTGACATTAAAAATGTAGCTTTTTTCAAGAGACTGCAAATGAATTTTATCTATCACACATATGGACCACGTTCTTGCTCACTCGCCTGTTTTCATATGTTACAATTTGCTATATACCCACCCCATTAAAACATAATTTATTGAAGGTCATTTAACGGTAATCTATTATTACAATTAATCAAGTGTGTCACTATGTGATTGGCATTATTTGGCTGATCCATCTAGTCAAAATAGGCTGGTCTGTCCAGAAAATATATTCAAAAGAAAAGTTCCATATTGAGAACTATGATGAGGAAGCCCACGCCCGCCAACGGAAATATACAGATTCTCCATGAAATATGAAATTTCATTTTCCATTTAAATTTTCAATAATGTACTAATGAACTTAAGTAAACAATCTTAAGGTTAAGTATTTCTTGATCGATTAGTGGTTGAACAAATAAAATTATTTGATAAATTACATTGTTATACAACGTTCGCACTACCAGTTAAAATGGGTTTTTATGCTATCTTGGTGACATTTTTCTTGTTGATAATTATTATAACGTGTTATAACTCTGTAGTGTAAACATTGTATTATTAAACCAATTCTGCAGCGTTTTATGTTATATAGGTGTTTTATGTGGTAATAGGACTGACATAATTATATCTTCAGTACAGCGGTTTGTTTCATAATTTAAAACAGATTCATTTTAAAATTTAAATTGGTATACCCAACTGTTCTATTTGTTGTATACTTTAAAACGCGATTAGAACTGTGTTTTAAATACATAGGGCAGGACAGATACTCTGACTGCATAAACTGGGAAAACAATTTTAAGTCCAGTAACGCTTAAGACATGGCTTGAATTATAATCGAAAAAGAACACCCGCTTAAACTGCTGCTGGGACGGTAAGTTCTGTTTTAAAATTTTCCTTTTTGTGTAGTACGAAACAAAAGTGTTTGAAATTAGAAAACAAAAAGTTCTGCTGGGAATGTGATTGTTTCCGATGCAATTACACTCAGGTTTTTTTACGCGGGGGATACAGGCCGCGTAAATGAAAACCGCGTAAATTTCAAAATCCGCGAAAAAAAACCGCGTAAAAAAACCTGAGCGTACTCTCCTATATAAAATACTACGCTGCTGAACAGTGCAATAAATACAGAAGCACGTTGTCAGATGCCTTACTGATAAAAAACATATAACCGAAATATATATATATATATATATATATATATATATATATATATATATATATATATATATATATATATATATATATATATATATATATATATATATATATATATATATATATATATATATATATATATAAATATATATATATATATATATATATATATATATATATATATATATATATATATATATATATATATATATATATATATATATATATATATATATATATATCACATATAACCGAAATATGAAACATATGAAAGCCAATAGGCTCTTTACCCTACGCAGCTACACAGCGCCGTAAACATGGATTAACAAGTTATAACGCACACGCATGCATAAAAATAAATAATTTTTTTCAACGCAACACTCTCAAGCAGCACACATAAGTCGCATCCTGCCGTATTGAATTAAATCCAAACCACCCCACCCACCCACTTTGCAAATCATTCTGTGACACCGTGCTGGTACCCGAAAAATCCGCACACGGCTACCGCTGCCGAAAATGCATAGCATCTACCGCTTAGTGTAGCGTCCAGACGCTGCAGCCATGATCTTACCCGTTCGACATAAGAACAAAAACTGATTCAAACGTGTACGCGTCACCTCTATTTATAAACTAACCGTATATGGTTTAGTCACTTAGGTGCGAGTGTGTGCCAACGTTGCCGAAAATCGATAGCGCTTATTGCATCGCTCGGAGACGATGTTGCTCGTATGGGATATTAGCAACAACTGATTTAAACGGACATGCGTCGCTTCTATTTATGACTTTTCGTGTTCGATTGAGTGACTAAGGTGCCCTCTAATGACGGCTGTGTCTGAGAAATCTGCCTCACGAATGGTAATTTTCCCGTTTTTCATGAACCATTTAATTTTTCCAATTTCAAAAAGTCTACTTTTATTTGGGAGATATTAAATTATTACCAATATTTAAGTAAGGTGTTTCTGAATCGGTTGGTGTATGAATGATTAAAATCCATCTAGTAATATCGGAGTTATAAGCGTGCCAACCTTACATAGTTTCGTTACATGGGAGATAGTTTAGATTTTAGAATGACACCTAGCCCCAGATAGTGGAGTAAGACATTTTTAATGTCAAAAGAAACCGTTCAAGTACACGAGAATGTACCTAAATACAAAACAATTCAAAAAAAATTATTTAAGAAAATCGGATGAATGGTTTTTGAGATATCACGCTCACCGCAACGGTACTTTTCAAAAAACTTAGTTCCTAGATAATTGCGTTAGAAGTTTTGTGTTACCTTCATTCACAGAAGAACCTACGCGCTGCAAACGGCTGTAGTTTGAAATCTGGTGCTCCGATCTTGATCAAATTTTGCACAGATATTTTCTAAAATATGGACTTTCAGAATATTCAATAAATATTTTTTAGATTTTTTGAGTTCCAACCCCGATCAGAATGAAATAAGATTATAACAGAACGCAATTTTCGTAACATATTGTGTTATAAATAAGGTCTCGTCAACCCTAGAACGTTGCACTGGGATACAAATGTACCCCACGCCTTCTTTGGAGCCATGTTAAGACGAGAATTTGGCATTTTCTGATCTGGGACCATAACCATAATTCAATTTAGAGCTCCTAGTAAGAGTAGGAAAATGTGGTATAGCCAGTTTGCTTATAGCCTTCGTAGAAACAGGTGTCAAAGTTGGCGTGGGGTCCCGATCAGAATGCAATAACAAGATTATAACAGAATGCAATTTTCGTAACATTTTGTGTTACAAATTTGGTTTCGTTAGTAGTTAAAATAACAGAAAATTATAACAAGTAACAACGCGAGATATAGTTTTAAAATCTTTTTGTTATGTGTTTCTGATCGAGGTACATGTGTACCCCAGTGTACGGTTGCCGTTAGTGTTTCGTCAGGTTACGTACTGTCATTGGAAATGTTATACCAGTTTAAATACTGATTGTTTTACTGCATAAGTCACAATTAGTATTATATAATCGTTTTTAATCATTTATTCAATTAATTTAAATTAATTTTGAAGCGGAACAAAAAATCGTTCTCATTTTTGCTGACAGGTGATTGGTATAAGTTAGCCTTTCATTGAGAATAACACCTAGATCTTTTACGTGGTCAACGCGTTGCAGCTGAGTTCCGGCAATGTTGTAGTTAAAATTCAGCATGTCCCTTGCACGATGAAAACTGATGACAAAATATTTCGTAACACAAAGGATCAACATGTTTCTTTGACACCAATTGTAAAATGTATCAATGAGACACTGTAACTCACGGCAAACGGCGAAAAACAGTTTCCCTCCACGCATTAGAACAAAGACCGCATCATTCACGAACAATGAAATAGTAATGGACCTAGTGTATTACCTTGGGGAACTCCGAAATTATTACAAAAGGATTCAGACACGTTGTCACCAATTTGCACGACGCACTCGCGGTGAACAAGGTAAGATCGAAGCCAGTGGTAGAATCTCGAGGTACATCCTAGTTTATCAAGCTTTGCAAGCAGTATCTCATGGTTAACTGTGTCGAAAGCGGCCTTAAGATCTGTGTAGACCGTGTCCACCTGGAGTTTCCTGGATATGTTTTCAATGCAAAACGATGTGAAGCTAACTAAATTCGTCTCTACCGATCGACCAGGGAAGAATCCGTGCTGACAAAGGCTTATGTAATGTTTACTAGCAAAAACAGCACCTCGTTTTTAAGCGATTCGAAGATTTTTGACTCAACTCTCAGCGAAGTGATTCCCCGGTAGTTCACGATGTTGCTTTTGTCATTTTTCTTGTGTACCGGAAACATAACTGAAAACTTCCAATCATCGCGAATTTTTTGCTGCTGAAGCGACACATTGAAGAGGTGCGTCAGTGGGATCTCTAAGATATCGGAACATTTTTTCAGAACAGCAGACGGCATAGCACTTTGTCCTGCAACATAAGACGATTTTGTTTTACGTATTGCAGAGAGAACCGATTGTACTGAAATAGTGAGTACATCCATATCCACTGCACCAATGGGAACATCACGGGTCGCGTTTTCGAGCTCGATGGCAGTCGTGAAGACACTTGAGAAGTAGCTGGCAAATTAAAGTGTTTTATGCAAATTTTATTTGAAAAAGCGAAAGACAGCTCGTTGGTAGTACCATGGAATTTGGAAAAAATAAGTTGAATTAAAAAAAATATTCAAAGTTAGCGAAGTTATGGCCTATCCCCCGAAGCGGGTTATTTTGGCTCAACTGAAATCAAAAAATTAAAAAAGATTATTGAAGAAAAATGTATTGTGGTGTACTTGAACGGATCGATTCCCCAATAAAAAAAATTCTTACAAAAAACACGTAGGCCAAAAAATTGCGTTTTGTGGTGTTCAAAATTTTAATCAAAAATCCATTGCAAAGAATCGAACATTTTTTGATGAAAAAGAAACCGTTCAAGTACACGAGAACGTACCTAAATACAAAAAATTCAAAAAAAAATAATTAAGAAAATCGGATGAATGGTTTTTGAGATATCACGCTCACCGCAACGGTACTTTTCAAAAAACTTAGTTCCTAGATAATTGCGTTAGAAGTTTTGTGTTACCTTCATTCACAGAAGAACCTACGCGCTGCAAACGGCTGTAGTTTGAAATCTGGTGCTCCGATCTCGATCAAATTTTGCACAGATATTTTCTAAAATATGTACTTTCAGAATATTCAATAAATATTTTTTAGGTTTTTTGAGTTCCAACCCCGATTAGAATGAAATAAGATTATAACAGAACGCAATTTTCGTGACATATTGTGTTATAAATAAGGTCTCGTCAACCCTAGAACGTTGCACTGGGATACAAATGTACCCCACGCCTTCTTTGGAGCCATGTAAAGACGAGAATTTGGCATTTTCTGATCTGGGACCATAACCATAATTCAATTTAGAGCTCCTAGTAAGAGTAGGAAAAGGTGGTATAGCCAGTTTGCTTATAGCCTTCGTAGAAACAGGTGTCAAAATTGGCGTGGGGTATATGTGTTGCCCAGTGTACGGTTGCCGTTAGTGTTTCGTCAGGTTTCGTACTGTATTGGAAATGTAATTCGTGTCAATACCAGTTTAAATACTGATTGTGTTACTGCATAAGTAACAATTAGTATTATATAATCGTTTTTAATCATTTATTCAATTAATTTAAATTAATTTTGAAGTGGAACAAAAAATCGTTCTCATTTTTGCTGATTTTTATTGTTGTATTGTTTATTTTTTATAGTTTTTCAAAGCAATGACTCGCAAGTATAATTTGCGCACAACTACTGCTGTAACAGTAACGTTGCGTATTACCAATGTATTACTGGCATTACATTTTTACCCCAGTGCAACGTTCTAAGGTGGAAAACGCAAGTGCAACGTTCTAGGGTTAATAGTTGAAATAACGGAAATTTATAACAAGTAACAAAGCAAGCTATAGTTTTGAAATCTTTTTGTTATGTGTTTCTGATCGGGACTTTATAAACAACTTTATTGCAGGCATGAATACTACGTAAATGGAGTATATCAAGTTATAAAATGATCTTTACGAAGTGTTCCTTAATCTAGTTTTTTTCTAAAATAACTTCTATTATGAGCTACACAAACTGAAGCTTTGAATAAAATGTAAATTTGATTGTTTATAAACAGTAGAAGAGATTTATCATAATCAGTAAAATCATAATAATTCATTTTAAAATTAAATACAAATAGCTTTAAATATGTTACTACCCTGAACTCATTGAGCTTTCATGTCTTCAACAAAGTGGTTTATAATTGCATTCTCCTAAATTTTGCTGCAGACATTAAGTCTCGAACTAAATTTGCTTGAAGAGTAAATTCGTCATAAATACTTCTTGGAGGATATAACACCAAAATTATTTTTTTAGATGATGTGTTGTTTAACGTTTGTAAAATTCATTGAAGGTACTAAACCTGCAAAATTCGCGGTTTCAAAATTATGTGATCTTGACCTTAAATTACTGATTTCGAACATTTATTTTACCTATTCATATAATTGGTTATACATCAAAAATCGATCAGGACCTGCTAGAGTCGAACGAAAACGACATTTTTCATAAATTCCCCTACTTTTGAAAAGTGTTATTCTCGTTGTTAATTCTATTACGTTTTCGTCTCCACTCGACGCATTCCCAAAATAAAAACATTTTCAGCAAATGTTGAAAGTTATTCTAGACAACTTGGATTCTAGCGGTTGTAGATAAGAAATGAAATACGAAATTCGTTTGATCGAAATAATATTTGGATTATTTAAATGGATTTTTACTATATTGAACAATTAATAGGCGACAAAGGGCAATCCACAAACAATAAGCCACAAATTTTTGAAGTATTCGAAATATGTATTTAATGTCTTCAGTAAAGTTGTTCGCAAATGTAAGAGCTACAAATTAGCTGAAGGCATCATTTCAATACAATCACTTCCAAGAAATTTAATGAAAATATCTCACTCGTAGAGGGATTAATCAGTAAAATCGCAATACCAAAAGAAAGAGCATTTATAAGCAATTTATCGGTGAGCAGTTCTAAGTTTCTTAGATATTAAATCAATTCCAATTTCACTTCCTTTAAAAAACCCTAATCCATATCACAGAGCATCCCTTCAAAACTAGGAGTGGGTAATGTCCGGGACATAACCGCGGTGTTGACGTAGGACTAAACTTGGACATATCATATGACATTCATGGATACTTTGATCCAACTTTTTGAATGAAATTTCATGTCGCATGAGATTGCCACATTCACTGATTTTCTAGGACTTGCAAAAACCTTCGGGTTTGTAGATTAATTCGATAAACATTGGTTTATATGTGTCACTGATAAAGTACAGCAGACTTGACAGGCGCAAACTCAATCCAAGTTATTAAATGGAACTTTCTAATTCAATTCTTTCTCCATTATGTTTTCATCCAAAAAAGAACGGTTTGCAGATAACTGTTTTTGGTGATACCAGACGAGAATCCTTTCTAATGATTCGAACCTTGCCCGAATTCGCTTCTGCTGCGTACATACACGAACATTCCCCTTTCGCAGCGCACATCGAATGAGCATTGTATATCACAATGCGATCTCTTTTATAAACTTCTTAGTGCAGACGGAAGTCCATCCTTTTGTATGACAAATGGAAATATTTTCATCATTCTTTTTGGTGTGGCTTTCGCTTAGTAGCAGGGTTGCCACATTCACTAATGTTCTTGAAAAAATTGCAAAAACCTACAGGTTTATTGATTAATTCGATAAACATTGGTTTATATGTGTCACTGATAAAGTACGGCAGACTTGACAGGCGCAAACTCAATCCAAGTTATTAAATGGAACTTTCTAATTCAATTCTTTCTCCTTTATGTTTTCATCCTAAAAAGAACGGTTTGCAGATAGCTATTTTTGGTTATACCAGACGAGAATCCTCTCTAATGATTCGAACTTTGTCCGAATTCGCTTCTGCTGCGTACATACACGAACATTCCCCTTTCGCAGCTCATATCGAATGAGCATTGTATATCACAATGCGATCTCTTTTATAAACTTCTTAGTGCAGATGGAAGTCCATCCTTTTGTGCGACAAATGGAAATATTTTCATCATTCTTTTTGGTGTAGCTTTCGCTTAGTAACACTAATGTTCTTGAAAGATTTGCAAAAACCATCAATCAAAGCAGGCCAAATAATGCTTTTACAAAATCTATAAAAATTTACGGTAAAATCTACGGAATCTACTACACAATTGTTTTGATTATTTCCCAACGAATAGCGCAAAAATCTGTTTGTTCCGTACAGCACAGTGCAAATAATTGACGTTGGAAAACAAATCGGCAATTTCAGCTGCCAAACACTTAGAAACGAACGAAGCATTTTTCCGTCAATTTCACTTTTCTGACTCAAATTTTTGTAGGTATTTTCTTGCTTCCGTCCAATTAATCAGTATATTAGTTTTATCGTACATTTTTCGGATATTATTATAGAAAATAACTAACCCGATAAGAGGAAAGTTATTTTCCAAAGCACGAAATGGAAATTTCAATTGTAATTCTTCTGAGAACGATTTTGTAGTCCTAATAAGAACCGTTTGTTGTGAATATTATTTCGCCGTTTCCCGCTCGGCATGATGATTATTTGCTTGGTATGGGTAGCGCACAGATTGATATCTTCCAACAAACTAACCAGGCAGGCCTCTCTGGCTTCTTAGAGGGCCATTACGGCTGAGCTCCGGAAGAGTAGATCGGTTTTGAAATGCTGTGCAATCTCACGGACCAGGCACTGGAAGAGCAGCTTGCGAGTTAGTAACTCTGTCCACTTCTGAGAGCGATGAATTTCACGCAGGGCGACGACAGTTCTTGGTTGGCAGCGATAAGGCAGTAGCTATGATTTGGTTGGTAGTCCAAATGACGCTACGTGTGTTCTGCTCTGTGGCTTAGACACGTCTGGCTTTAAGAAAAACTGTGACACCCATATTTATAGGTTCTAACATTAATGTTGATTCGCATTAAAAGTAGTTTTTGAACTTTTTAAACAAGTTTTACATAGCAAACAAGGTATCAATAGCAAGCGTTGAACGTTTTCCTTTTGATTTATGAAACAATAATAGTAATTCCTTTAGTAGGAGAAAAGTTATTAAGGTTCAAAGTGTACGTAACGCATCTGTTTTGAAAATTTTGAAATGACATCCAGTATAGTAAAGAAAGACGTAAGTCCTACGTCAAAACTGAACTCAATATGAGAGGAAATCTGAGGATTATGATTGATTTCAGAACTCTGAAATGAGTTTCTATTGGAATGTTCCTAGATGGGTATTTGATATTGATGTTATTAGACAACTGTGAGATCAAGACCAATAGATCAGTTACAGATCAAGATCGCATTCCCACAATTTTTCAAAGGTCCCCATGATGCATAAAAACAGGTTAACAATGTACTGATCAAATAATTATCATTGTAATATTTAATTAAATCAGTAAGCATCAATAAATTTTTAACTTCAATTCAATTAATTTTTTGGGTGAGAGGGGGGTATGTGGTTAAACCTCAAAGCCTCCTCTTAGCTACACCGCTGCTTGGAGTTATTTATTTCGCTTTTCATTTTCCGAGATATGTTTCAGATCGATCCGATGGTTATAAGTCAGAAGGTTAGCGCAAACGAAAATGTTTCCACCGATGGGTGATCAAGTCCCATCTAGACAACTTGGATTCTAGCGGTTGTAGATAAGAAATGAAATACGAAATTCGTTTGATCGAAATAATATTTGGATTATTTAAATGAATTTTTACTATATTGAACAATTAATAGGCGACAAAGGGCAATCCACAAACAACAAGCCACAAATTTTTGAAGTATTCGAAATATGTATTTAATGTCTTCAGTAAAGTTATTCGCAAATGTAAGAGCTACAAATTAGCTGAAGGCATCATTTCAATACAATCACTTCCAAGAAATTTAATGAAAATATCTCACTCGTAGAGGGATTAATCAGTGAAATCGCAATACCAAAAGAAAGAGCATATTGTATCCTTTAAATTCTCCGAAGATACTATTGATGTAAATTAGCCGTTTTGACGTTAATAATACATTGAATGTTTTTGGTCTTAATTCTAGCTATGGGAAATGATAAAATCTTCCGTCCGTATTTAATGTTTTATACCTCTTTTGATGAAAGTCCGATTTTAACAATCTATAGCTCATTCGAAAGGTATTCGAGTAAGCTTTCTATGTAAATTGTTTTACAACGCACGCGTAAATAGAAATGGCCACACGGTTACAAAACCCAGTTTTGTACACGCGAAGTCACATGAACGCGAGCACACGTGACAAACGCGTTAACATACGAACGCTTAAGCCCTTCACGATTAACAACGCACACCTACGTTCGTGATTGCGTTTTTGTACTTATGAAGTTTCAAAAGCTGTCTCAAACGCGAACCTACAAACTTCCGTTTTCGCTCGCTCATGAATCGGTCACGTCCGGAAACCATTACTCTCTGTCCTAATAACTTAGTTTCATACATTCTGTAGGACCAATCAAAAAATAGAGCTCATATCCACTAGACAACACGTTCTATGGCGACATCACTCTAGTGATATGGAAGATCTCACTTTTTTAGCATCTGAGCCGTACACCAAAAATAAAGTATTAGATTCACGGTCCGCGTGCGATTATTCAAGAACACACGCGAATATGGGTCATTCTTTTACAAATCGCACACCTTCAAAACTTGTCATTTTTAAATCATCTGATATTTTTTGTATAATTCTATATATAAAATAACGTCACACGTATTTTTGGATTTTGTTGAAAAAAAAGTGTCTGTTTCTGATGAGGCGAAGCCGAAACGCAACAGAGTATGAAATAAGGATTTGTGTCCTCCTGTACAAAGACTGGTTTTACCAACACATTTTCACCCTAGTGAGAAATTTTGGTTTTTACCAAATTTTCCTCCTTAGGGTGAAATATAGCATAGTGCTTTCGCATATGCCTGCTAAGCCAAGACAAGTTTCGGCTTCACTGTGTCTCATTGGCATAAACAGAACCTCTGCTCGAACGGGACATCACGTTTGATCAGTCGTTCGATTGAAACACAAAGTGTGTTTTAGTTTTAAGGGATTTGCGTCAAGCCGGCGCTAATCTATTTCGACAATAAGTTAGTGTCGGTTTCTAATGAGGCGAAGCCGAAACGCAACAGAGTATGAATTATTTTCAGAAATATCGACATTTCAATTTTTGATTGAATGAAAGGCATTATCTCCCGTCGTATTGATCCGATGAATGCATTTTTTTGTTTTGCTCATTGTTAGGTAAGCTTTAAGACTTGAAAATGTTTAGTTACGTCGTCTATTTCGGCAGTAAATTTAAAAAAAAAACCTGTTTTAATCCACCTAGCGGTGCAATTGTGCCTTTCTCATTTCTCTAAACTATGGCACGGAGGCTTTTTATGTTCAACATAATTGTGGAAATGTCCATTACATTCTTAGTACACTTTGCACTTATACACAATGGCATGCCAGCCACGAACTTGATGAGCTACGTGTCGACGGTGAAACACTTGAAACAAAAAAATATCATACTCCATTAGCCTAATCAGCATTAGATCAATGTTATCTGCTTGCTAACTCATTTTGTCAAGCGGGGGTGGGTATGTGAAGAGGGCGAAAGTCCCATGAACCCACGGCTCCCCAGCTTAAATTGGTATGCTTTGTGATATAGTGGTGGTTTAAAGATGATGGGGTTGAAAGGGAGGGGTATGAGGGCTGGATGGGGTGGTGGTCTGAGGGGTGATTTAAGGAAATTTTTAAAGGAGGGGCGCGAACAGTACAGGGGGGTGTAACCCCTCTCCGTAAACCATCAACTACGCCCCTGTTAAAATCCAGAAACCTTATGCGAGTCGAAAAAAAAATTAGGTTGACGTTTTTCAGAGTGATTGCATAACCTTTCTATATGAGAAAGGCAAAAATGTGCCAAAATCCAAAAAAGTGAATCGTAGTCAAATTTTTTTTTCGAGTTTGCATCAAATCTCGACGTTTCATGCACCTTGAACACATTTAGCATCAAAAATAAAAATTCTATTTTTAATTTTTCCTATAGTTTATATGAGAAATTTCTGTGTGGCCGCACTGTGAAACCCGTAATTCCGGAACCAGAATTCCGATCGATCCAAAATTCAATAGCAGCCGATGGGAAGGTTGCACCTTTCATTTGAGACTAAGTTTGGGCAAATCGGTCCAGCCATCTCTGAGAAAAATGAGTGACATTATTTGACACATACGCACATACACACACACACACACATACACACACATACATACATACACACACACATACAGACTTTTTCCGATCTCGACGAACTGAGTCGAATGGGATATGACACTCGGCCCTCCGGGCCGGGATTAGGTTGACGTTTTTCAGAGTGATTGCATAACCTTTCTATATGAGAAAGGCAAAAAATACTGCAAGAACGCTATTTTCGCACATTCAAACATTCATATCTTGGAAACTTGAAACTTGGAAAAGAATCAAAAATTATTCAATAGCGTTCTGTCTTGGTGATAAACCTTTCATTTAAAATTGGTTTGGACAAGATCGGTTCAGCCATTGCTGAGCAACACGAATCAGAGTTTGACCGTTACACACACATACACACACCTCCGGGCCTTGGAGAAAATCTTGGAAGTTTGAGCGAATTCTCTGTATTTCTTTTATAAGAAATGTGAAACATCACATTATTAACGCCAAAACTGCTAATTTTAAGTCAATAGTATCTTTGGAGAATTTAATGGACTTCCAAGTTCGGTCAGTCGGTTCGTCGCGTGTGAAGTGAAAAACTCTTCCGTGAATTGCTGTCATGTCGAGACGTTTTTGCCTTTCTCAATAGAAAGGTATTGTAATTTCTCTGAAAACCAACTTTTTAACGGAGGCCCGGAGGGCCGAGTGACGTATACCATTCGATTCAGTTCGTCGAGTTCGGCAAATGTCCGTGCGTGTGTATGTATGTGTGTGTATGTGCGTCTGTGTGTATGTGACCAAAAATGTCACTCATTTTCCTCAGAGATGGCTGAACCGATTTTGACAAACTTAGTCTCAAATGAAAGGTACAACGTTCCCATAGACTGCTATTGAATTTCTAATGGATCACACTTCCGATTCCGGAATTACAGGGTGATGAGTACGATCACGCAGAAAATGTCAGTATAACAGTCACATCGGTTTCTCGGAGATGGCTAGACCGATTCAATCAAACTTAGTCTCAAACGAAAGATGTTGCGCTCCCGTAAATGGCTATTTAATTTCATCCCGATCCGACTTCCGGTTCCGGAGTTACGGGTTGTGGCGTGCGATAACATAGCAAATTCCGATTCAAACCGGCACTCCGTGAAAGCAAAAAAGGTAAAAATTTCGCTAAAATTGCTCTCAAACAACTTAAATTTGCAGTTCTAGGTCACCGATGGCCAACCAAACTTTCGTTGACTACATTGACCACCACAGACGGTTCCGGAAGTGCCCGAGAAAAGCGGCCATCTTTCAAAATTAACGAACTCACATCCGTTTCCCGGAAATGGCTGGACCGATTTTCACAAACTTAGTCAAATCATAGCTATAATATCCCTACAAATGTCTATAAAATTTCGTACGGAACCCTTATATGGGTCCGGAAATATAGTCTAAACCGTGCGGTCACATATGAAATTCCCATATAAGCCGGAACTCAAATTTTTTTTTCAACGGGGGGGCTCCATGAAAGTTTAAAAATCGAAATCTTATTTTTGCTGTTCGGCCATCTATGGGAGCTGTCCATTAATGTCAGCTTCTTTCTCCGAACAGCCTAGATAAGCCGTGTAGTGTCGGTAGTGGTTGTTTCAACCGGCTAAGAATTACACTACGGACTACCTGTTCCGGTGGTAACACCAAACAGGGAACCCCAATTCCATAGTGTCATGCGACCCGTGCTATGGGTAAAATTGTTGAGGGGGTTTAAAATATTCTCAATGGCGAACGGAGCCTGGGAAGAGCCGGGCGAACTCCCCAGTAACTGGCTGTGGTCCACTAGGAGGTTGATAACTCTATTATCTTTCTCCGGACAAAACCAGCCTAGAGGCCGTGTGGCATCCGGCGGGTTGAAGTATGTCAACCAAAAATTGATCCACTGGGTTCCTGTTCCCATGTCGTAGGAGGCGACTAAAAACAGGAGTCCTCAAGTCAAGGTGTTACTCCGTGCCGAGGACTGAATGGCTGGCAGGACTAAAATATGCCAGTCGCGCACGGAGTGTCGTGGGTCTTACCCTTGCTGTGTTATGCGAATCTCTGACACAGTGGACGTTCGTTTCTTCGCAAATCGTGGGATTCAAATGATGTTCATGTCCCTAATACCCATTTCGGGGTTCGCTATGTGCGATTATAAGCCAACGTGTTTGGTATCTTCTAGTTGCTGTACAACAAGTGCTGATGATGAAATGTGTAGTGCTGTAATCGAATATGGTTAGAGTAGCACAAATTAATCTTCAGCATAAACGTACAGCAACTATGAATCTATCTCGCCTTGTGCAGGAAGGGAAAGCTTCCATAGCTTTGGTTCAAGAACCGTATTTCCATAAAGGAAACTTCTATGTTGGAAAGCTACTTAACCCCGTCTTCGTAGCTTTCAACAAAAATGGCATGACAAATCCACGTGAAATGCCTCGTGCTTGTATACTTGCGAATAGTGCAATTGACGCTTGTCTTATATCGGACCTCACAACTCGTGATATTTGTACTGTCATGGTAAATATGACTGTTGACAACATAAACAAGAAATACGTCTATTGTTCGGCATATTTGCCGCATAATGAACCATCACCTTCTGATGATTTCAAAAGGGTTGTATCATACTGTGGCAGAAATGGGTTTCCTCTCATAATCGGCAGTGATGCAAATTCCCACCACATAATTTGGGGCAGCTCTGATATCAATTTGAGAGGCACCGAATTGATGGAATACTTAAGTAGTACAAATCTGCACATTCTTAATGCAGGAAACCGCCCAACTTTTGCACGAGCTGGCAGAGAAGAGGTGTTAGATGTAACTCTCTGCTCTGACAGTATTACGCATGAGTTGACAAACTGGCTCGTACCAAACGAGCTCGAACCGTCGTTATCTGATCATAAGTACATCGTCTTTGATCATTTAAACGTCTCGCTAGATATCGTCACCTATCGTAATCCCAAATCTACGAACTGGGACCTCTACGAAGAGGGCTTGGCGACTAGGTTTCATGGGTATCTTCCGACGATTGAATCTCCAAGTGATTTGGATGAGGTCGTGGATAAAACAAGCTCACTCATAGTAGCAGCATACCAAGAGGCTTGTCCGCTTCGAGTTATGCGTGCTTCTAGAGGAACACCTTGGTGGAATACCGAACTTGTTCGACTCAAAAAGTTATGTAGGAGAGCTTGGAATCACAGACGCAGGGACGGGTCGGAGGCATTTAAGTTGGCTCGCAAAGCATACAGAAATGCCCTTCGATCCTCTGAGCGAAGTGGTTGGAAAAGCCTCTGCACAAATGTCTCAAGTCTCAACGAGACTATTAGATTAAATAAGTTACTTTCGAAATCGAAAGATTTTCATGTCAGTTCCATTAGAACTGCTAATGGTGAATACTCATCTGACGAAGATGTAGTACTCAACTGTCTTTTTGACACACACTTTCCAGGTTGTACGGAGCCATCACTGACGACTGCCCCTGAGTTCTTTTCAGGCAGTTCTGATTCTTGGGCATTTGCTCGTAGAATTGTGACAACCGAATCGATCAAATGGGCGATTGAAAGTTTTGCTCCGTATAAGTCTGCGGGAAAGGACGGAATTATTCCAGTTCTACTACAAAAAGGATATGAACACTTCAAGCATATTTTGAAAAAGGTTCTTACTTGCAGTCTTGCAACAGGATACATTCCATTAGCGTGGCGGGAAATAACTGTCAAATTCATTCCCAAAGGTGGCCGCGTCACTTATGAGGAGGCAAAGAGCTTTAGACCGATCAGTCTGACCTCCTTCCTTCTCAAATCAGTGGAACGTTTAATCGACCACAACATTCGGGATGGTAGCTTGGGCGAGCACCCGCTGCATGCAATGCAACATGCATATCAGCGGGGGAAGTCTACTATCACCCTGTTACACAATGTTGTCTACAACATTGAAAAAGCTTTTTCACAAAAGCAATCAAGTTTAGGAGTTTTTCTTGATATTGAAGGTGCTTTTGACAACGTGTCTTTCGAATCCATTTTGGAAGCAGCACGAGATCATGGAGTACCTTCATATATCACGAACTGGATACACGCAATGCTTAGCAACCGACATCTGTGCTCATCGTTAAGACAAGTAGAGATGAGGAAACTGAGTGTCTGCGGATGTCCTCAAGGTGGTGTGCTGTCACCACTTCTATGGAACCTTGTCGCCGATAGCTTGTTGAGAAAACTAAATGAGCTTGGGTTTCCGACGTATGGTTTCGCCGATGATTATCATATAATGATCACCGGTATTTGCATTAACACACTTTTTGATTTGATGCAACAAGCCTTATATGTTGTTGAGCGGTGGTGTCTTCATGTTGGACTATCAGTTAATCCAAATAAAACCTCAATGGTGCTATTCACGCAACAAAGGATTACAACCGGAGCTCGTCCATTGCAGTTTTTTGACTCTGAAATTATTGTCGAAGATCAAGTTAAGTACGTTGGGGTAATTCTCGACTCAAAACTTAATTGGACAGCTCACATCGATTTCAGGATCAAGAAAGCTTGCATGGCCTTTGGCCAATGTAGACGGGCTTTCGGCAAATCTTGGGGACTCAAACCCAAGTACATTCAGTGGATCTACTCAACAATTGTTAGACCAATACTGGCATACGGGTGCCTTGTTTGGTGGCAGAAGGGAGAAGTCATGACAATCCAATCAAAGTTAAACCATCTTCAGAGGATGGTCTTGATGGCGATGACTGGTGCGTTCTCGACAACACCTACTGCTGCTCTCGAGGCACTCTTGAACATAAAACCACTACATGTGTTTCTGAAACAAGAAGCACTTTCTTGTGCATACCGTCTTAAGGTTACTGGGCTCTGGAACAGTAACCCAATATATCGTGTAACTAGCCACACAAGACTGTGGCCCCAAATGGTTACTTGGGATGAATATACACTTGCTCCCAGTGACCTTACACTCACATGTAGTTTTCCTTCTAAAACTTTCAATGTGAGAATTCCTCTTCGTGAGGAATGGCTGTCTGGCTGGATGGAGCGACAACTTGAAGAATACGTAGTTTGTTATACAGACGGTTCTTTGTTGGAGGGCCGAGCCGGTGCTGGTGTCTATTGTCATGAAATGAGATTAAACCAATCTCATTCGCTTGGTAGATACTGTACCGTATTGCAAGCATAAATCTTTGCGATTCTGTGTGGCGTACAATCCGCACTTCAACAGGAAATTTGCGGTAAAAGAATCTATTTTTGCTCTGACAGTCAGGCTGCCCTGAAAGCACTTAGTTCGGCAGATTCGAGATCGAAATTAGTAATCGCATGTCGAACTCAAATCGAAGAACTTAGCATTTCAAATGCTATCTACCTTCTATGGGTACCCGGTCATTCCAGTATTACTGGAAATGAATGGGCGGACGAATTGGCTAGAGCTGGCGCTGCGACTGATTTCGTTGGTCCAGAACCAGTTCTACCACTGTCAATAAGTTGGATAAAGCACAAGATTCGCTCTTGGGCTGCATTCGAACATGCCAACCATTGGCGTAGCTTGCAAACTTGCGTTCAAACAAAGGCTTTTCTGCCGGATGTGAATCCGAAAATGTCAAGAAATTTGCTGCATTTTTCCAAGCACAACTGCAGTATTCTGGTCAGGGCACTGACTGGACATTGCAAACTCAATTATCACATGGCTACTATTCAGCGCGCTGAGTATTATTCATGTGATCTTTGTGAATCCGATTACGGAACATCATATCATTTGATATGCAATTGCCCTGTATTAATGCAATTGCGCATCCGGATTTTTGGTTCTCCATACATAGATGAACCTATGTACAGAGAGCTGAAATTTAAGGATATGCTTTTGTTCCTAACCCAGTGTGGTAAAGAGCTATAGTTTTTTAGCCGTATTTGAATGACAATATCTCTTCGGGGGTGTTGTCGTTCTGTTATCTCAATATCCCCTCGGGGGTGTTGATATATCCGCTCACTGTTTGAGTAGAGGTTCTAAATCCCTCCGGGGGTTGGAAGTTTTATTCCTGCTGTTGTAGCACCTGCAGATCGTTCAGCATCACTCCGGGTGCAGAATGCTCTGTTTTAATTGTTCTGTGTCGTTGTTATCCTTACTCCTAACCTTACCACTTCCCCAATCCTTCCCATCAGGAAAATGATGAAAAGACGATTCTTGGCAAGGCACAAATCTCCGATCAACATGGGGAACGTGCCATTTGAGCCAGACGCTACTGATTCCTGATAAATTTGCAGTTCTAGGTCACCGACGGCCAACCAAACTTTCGTTGACTACATTGACCACCACAGACGGTTCCGGAAGTGCCCGAGAAAAGCGGTCATCTTTCAAAATTAACGAACTCACATCCGTTTCCCGGAAATGGCTGGACCGATTTTCACAAACTTAGTCAAATGATAGCTATAATATCCCTACAAATATCTATAAAATTTCGTACGGAAGCCTTATATGGGTCCGGAAATATAGTCTAAACCGTGCGGTCACATATGAAATTCCCATATAAGCCGGAACTCAAATTTTTTTTTCAACGGGGGGGCTCCATGAAAGTTTAAAAATCGAAATCTTATTTTTGATGCCAAACATCTTTAAAAAGCACGAAACGTCGAAATTTCGTGTTACCTTGAAATTTTTATTTTAAATCGACTTTTTGCGACTTGCCGATTTCGCTTTCGATGCTCTAAAAACTGACTTTTTAACGGAAGCCCGGAGGGCCGAGTGCCATATACCATTCGATTCAGTTCGTCGAGTTCGGCAAATGTCTGTGCGTGTGTATGTATGTGTGTATGTATGTTTGTGTGTGTATGTGACCAAAAATGTCACTCATTTTTCTTAGAGATGGCTGAACCGATTTTGCCAAACTTAGTCTCAAATAAAAGGTACAACGTTCCCATAGGCTGCTATTGAATTTCTAATGGATACAAATTCCGGTTCCGGAATTACAGGGTGATGAGTACGATCACGCAGAAAATGTCGATTTTGATAAATTCTGCAATGAATGTATAAAGGTGAATTTTTTTCCAAAATGTGACCACAACTGCTTCGATTTGTAGTATTAGGTCACTAACAGCCATTCAAAGTCTCTTTGGCCACCATCATCGGTTCTGGAAGCCCCGGCGGAAGTATCTAAATTCAGAATAACAGTCACATTGGTTTCTCGGAGACGGCTAGACCGATTCAACCAAACTTAGTCTCAAATAAAAGGTGTTTCGTCCTCGTAAATTTAATTTCATCCCGATCCGACTTCCGGTTCCGGAGTTACGGGTTGTGGCGTGCGATCACATAGCAAATTGCGATTCAAACCGATACTCCGATGAAAGAAAAAAGGTAAAAATTTTGCTAAAATGTCTGTCAAACATCTTAAATTTGTAGTTCTAGGTCCCTGACGGCCAACCGAACTTTCGTCGACTACATTGACCATCATAGACGGGAAAAGCTGCCATCTTTCAAGATTAACAAACTCACATCAGTTTCCCGGAAATGGTTGGGCCGATTTTCACAAACCTTGGCCCAAATGATAGCTATAATATTCCGACAGATGTCTATAAAATTTCGTACGGATCACTTTTATGGTTCCGGAAATACAGACTGAACCGTCCGGTCACATATGAAATTCCCATATAAGCCGAAACTCAAAATTTTTTTTCAATGGGGGACCCCATGAAATCGAATTCGTATTTTTGATGCCAAGCGATTTTAAAATGAATGAAACGTCGAGATTTTATGTTATACCGAAATTTTTTTTTTATAACAATCGACTTTTTGGGACTTATCCGATTTCGCACCATTTATAAATTTAGTATTACCGTAGCTGTTTTTTCTTTTACAAAATTGTAGAACTAGAATAATGATTTCTTTTCTTGTATATAGTTGTCATGTCGTGTATAATAAAAATGTAATATATACATTTGAAAGCTTTTAATGAGTATAAACAAAGAAAAAAATCTCGTGTTCATGATTGAGAAAGGCACATCTGCACCACTAGGTGCATTAAAACAGGGTTTTTTTTCAATCAGTCATCGCTTTGCTTCTCCTTGGATATTTAGAGGCAACTTCCGAAAAGTTTTATACCTTTTAAGGCTCAAGTTACCTCAAGGCTTGGTAGTGTGCGTAAGAAAAATTGTGTTTAGCTTTGCCACCAGATTATCCATTTAAACCTTTCCAAAATATATCAATATATCAGTATATCAGTCGATTTATTAGATCATCACGATTCAATTCATTCAATATGCATGCTGGAAAAACTGTCGGCTTAGCTGAATGGTTCTTTTGAAAAAGTGGCTGTGGTTTTTTCATTGCGCAGTTGTGTTGCGTAACCCAGTACGGTGTGGTAGTGTGACAAAAAATCACAGCACTTTTTCAAAAGCACCATTTAGCGAAAGCGGTAGTTTTTCCAGCTATTTTGTATGATTTGAATCGTTGTGATCTAATAAATCGGCTGATATTCTTCTTTTAGAGTTTTGAAAAGGTTTAAATGGATAATCCGGTGGCAAAGCTGAACACAATTTTTCCTACCCATACTACCCAGCGTTCAAATCCAACACATGCTCAAAATAGGTAACTTGAACCTTAAATGCGAGCATTCACACTCCTCCTGCACGGCACCAAAACAAGTGTGAATGCTCGAATTTGATGTGTATGAAAGAATATTGTTCGATACTGAATCGTATCGGAAATGTGTAAATTTGGCTTAAAATGTTTTGGTTCGCATTTTTTAAAATCTATTTTCTTTTTATCTTTCCAGTCTTAGCCCACGACTTTGATGAACCAAGCTGCATTGCTTCTAGGGTAAACGCATGAAGTAACCTGCATTGGCTTACTTTTTTCCCGGATGACATTCTCTGGGTTTTTCGCAGTAACACCGTGGAGGGGGACAATTGATTAAAACAGATTCTTATCTGCCTACTGAAATGCGCGCTCCAACGGAAGAAAAATAAGAAAAATAGGGGTTAGGTCAGACAAGAAAGGTCTATTACAGTCACATTGGATCTTCAGACTAGATTATCCAATGTGCTCAGAAAAATATTTTTCCTCGTGAAATAGGGGAACATGGGGAGACTTGACCAAGCACAGAATTCTATTTTTTGGCTATGACGTGTTCTAATAGGCTCCTAATTTTTTCAAAAATATTTTTATACTTGTTTCGGTCTCTTAAGGTAATTTTAAAAGTTTGGAATGATAAATTCTTTCCTTATAGAAAATATTCCGCGATTAATAAATTTGCATTAAATGATTAACTTTTTTTTCAAACTTTGCATGGACATATCTAGTCGAATAAAAATTACTTTCAATGTACTCATACATTATTTTATTCTTTTTTAACTAGTGAAATGATTTTACATAAATCGGGAACATGAAATAGTTATTACTAAAATTTGCACGACATAGAACGCAACTATTAATGTTGGGAAGACTTGACCACAAATTCGGAGGGGGTACGAAATTTCGATTTTGAAATGTTCAATGTACAATAGGTAATACCTTCTTTTTAATTGAAATCAGTTTTGGTTGTCGAATCTGGTTTGGAATTTAGAACGAATTTAAAATAGAAACTATTTCAAAATTTCTCAAGGAGATAAAATTTGGGGGGGGGGGGTAAATACTTTGGTAGCTTTATGCTACCTTTTCTTTGCACTGCACCGAGTGCTTGCGTTGGGGCTTTCCGGGCCTTACCATTGGTCGGGGACACCGGAAAATCACTGGATTTTCGAAGTAATGTAAATCACTGTCTGAGTACAAGATAAGACTGCATTTTATTTATTCTCAAGGCTTATTTTATATGCGCTGGCATGTTGCGCGACATGTTTGTATTTTGGTTATTTTGGGAAAAGCCAATTGGAGAGAGACAGAAAGGCTACCTAGAATTGGTCGCTACTCGGGCAGAGGGTGTGTGCCCATAGATAGCACAGGACGGAGGACAAAACGCTTGTAAAGCGAAAGGTTCTATCAATAAACAATTGAATATATTTTGCTTTGGCTGGGTGCTTCTCGGCGTTCACGACACATGCGAACCATATGGACGGTTTCGCTAAGGCGTGTACCGAGCCGAGGTAGCTAATTTGAATGAGCTAGAGATGGATGATTAGATGTATTACATCACCCTCCTTTTGGAAGAATAATGTAACTTAGTGAAATTATTCGAAAAAACTTGTAGCTTTTGCTTCTCTCCAGATAGCTTTTATATTTTCGGATGTACATCTGTGGTATGTGTGTTTTTTTCATAGTCTGATTATCCTGTTTTTATGAACAATTTGTTTTAAACCTGTGGTATCTTCTTGTATGGTAATATTTGGATGGTGAATTGAAATAACTGTGTACGGGCCTTGGTATACTTTATCTCACTTTCTTCTATTTTCGTTTTGCAACATTACCTTATCTAGAGGTTTTACATCAATTGGGTTACTTATTTTCTCTTGACTTAAGTTTCGTATTTGCTTTGTATTATCTAATATTGCTTTTGTTTTTTGTGCTGCTAAGTGTAGTTTGTATTTTAGTTCTGCGTGGTATTGGTCAAAATTGTATATGGGTTGTGTGTGAGTGTTTTCGGAATACATGAGATTTTGTGGGATGTTTGCCTGTTTACCAAATACTAATTCAAATGGTGTGTATTGGTGGTTTGTGCGAGGTGTCGTGTTATAACAGAACGCATAGTAAGGTAGCCAATCATCCCAGTCCGTTTGGGCGTGATTGATAAACTGTCTTACGTATTCATTCAGACAATGGTGATTCCTCTCTAAACCTCCAATTGTTTCTGGATGGTATGCTGTAGAAAACTGATAGTTGAGGTTTAACAATTTATTCATGTGTGAGAATACTTCATTTTTGTACTCTGTTCCCTGATTTGTTCTAATTTTCGACAAGTGCTTTTGCTAGCGTATTTGCTTGTTTATCAGGAATCGCTTGGATTATTACATATTTTGACCGATCGCATTGTATTGTTATGGCATATCGGTTACCACTGTTTGATTTTGAAAATGGACCGATTGTGTCTACTGAGATACTATCTAGTGCTTTAGTAGGTGTAGGAGTATGTATGAGGTTTTCTTTAGCTTTGTAAGTATGTTTATTCTGTTTACATTTTAGGCAATTTTTTACGTATTCTGTTATGTGTATTTTCATTTTTGGCCAATAGTATTGGTAACGAAGTTTTTTATATAATCGATATGATCCAACATGACCGCCTATCGGTGTGTCATGGTTGCACGGAAACAAATCCTTTATCGTTTTCATGAATTAAAAATCATGAAACCAAAACTTTTATCATCTTTAGAAATCATGATAATGGTTCATCATATCATGATGAAGAAGGCGCACATCATGAACTATAACAAGCACTCCCATGATTACTGATCATGGCTGCTACATGCGTAACACATACCGGCAATTTTGCCACGTGAGAGCCTGGTTGCCGTTATTTAGGGGCAATCATTTGCCTGTTTTCCTTCAGGACATCATATTGGATGAGTCGAATTGAACAAATGCAGTCCGAGTCTAATAACTATAATTGGTTTCTGGTATTTCTAAGAAGATATGATTTAAAAGTTTATTTTGCAGTCGTCTATGTGCAATCATTTTTTGGGAAGAACTGTTTTAACCTGCCTATAGCCCAGATATAGTGCCAGCAGACCATCGTTTGTTTCGTTCATTACAATACACTCGACTTAAATTTTTTTCAATAAATAACTTCAAAACTCAAACTTAATATTATGAATTTTATAATTTAAGGTAGTATAACATTTATTTTAAGAAGTTAATAAGGTAGTCGAATAAAAAGGAAATACTTGGTCGAAAAAAGTTGTTCAGGGCATTAGAAATCCCATGTTTATTTTATACGACAAAGACCCTTAAAACTTTTTGACTACCTAATATAACGACCTGTTTTGAACATGGGCAAATTATTGTGAATTCGGAGCCGTAATTTACAGAAAAATGACAAATTTGGTTTAAAAATTACTAGGGTGGGTGCTCCTATAGTTGAGGTGTACCAATAGTTGCAGTAGTGGGTTATACGCCTAACTAAGGTACCAACCATCAACAAATATTTTTTTATCGATTCATCGCACTAAAATTATGCGACAATATAACTGTTATCCTTGAAATTTGCTCAAATAACTATTGAAAAAAATGATTTTCTTAGAATTTTGAGCTCCCTTGCACCTATAGTTGATGTAGTGTACCTATAGTTGCAAGTCCCATAAGAATGCAATGGGATTTGCAACAATAGGAACCGAAATTAGCGATTGCACCACTATTGGTACATGTGTTCCTATAGTGGTACAAGCGGTTTTGAATACATAAATTGGTTATTAAGCCATCCTTATATTTTTCCTATGAAGTAGGGACTGAAAGCTTTCGTTTAATGTATTAACATTGCCCATAGGTCTATTAACCGAAATTTTTTCAAAAGTTTTCCTTAAGCATGCAACTATTGGTACATCCACCCTATACTTTATGGTGCTTTGTGATTTTTTGAAGTAATAAAAAAATTCGCATACCAAATAGGAAATAGATAAACCATAAATTCCTGAACCAGTCAACGGAGCAACAGTATTCGGATTATTTCTATTCTATTCTTGTGGTGCAGGAGTTAAGGTTGATCTCAACAGCTGTTCGTTGGGGGAATATTGCCAGTATCATCTGCACTACACCATAGTTGTCCTGTTGTGCATTGGAAATCAGTAGCAATCTGACAATGACGACGGTCAATAATGGATGATTTGCTAATTAATTTGAAAATCAAGAAAATAACATTGTCGAGTATTGCATATTGTTTGCGCGGACTAGTTAATAAGCTTACTCAGATCTCCTTAATAGTGACAGGTTTGATTAAACATGAAAAAATCTCCAATCATGTCCTAATATGCTCAAATTGCTGTTATTCGTTGCAATAATCAATTCATTGACGATTTTATAATCTCTCCACTAGGGTACTAATTCGCTTTTGGAAAAAAAATCCTGGTGAATAAATATGTATCGCTTTGAAATTAAGGCTTTATGAAAATTCCGCCAATCTAATAATAGTAAACGTGAGAATTTTTACCAATTTTAGTGATTTTAGTAAAATTATTATTGAAATGATTATCATTTAATTTATTTTCAATTTTAATAAAAAAGTTGCCAGTTTTGAGAAATTTAGTTCATGATACTTGGAATCATAACCATCTTTAAAACGCCCGAAATTATGCTCGTCGACGAAACAAGAGTAACGCATATATTGCGTTACAAACAAATAGTTCATGATATGATGCACATAATTCATGGTGTATTTTCATAACATGAAGAAACACTATATTCCGAAAATCATGAGTCAGTTTTCTCATTTAGAGGAACGGATTTGTACCCGTGTGGTAACATGCAGCACTATACTCCCAATAATACACAAGCTAACCGATTTAGCACAAACGGGAACACGCAGCAATTTTACCAAAACAATAACAGAAGTAGAGGAAGAAATAATTCGACTCCTCAGCATAACAATTACCACAGTAGGCAAGGTCAGGGACGATATATATATATATATATATATATATATATATATATATATATATATATATATATATATATATATATATATATATATATATATATATATATATATATATATATATATATATATATATATATATATATATATATATATATATATATATATATATATATATATATATATATATATATATATATATATATATATATATATATATATATATATATATATATATATATATATATATATATATATATATATATATATATATATATATATATATATATATATATATATGTCACTGACTCAGCACCAAGCAACCTACCTGATCAGCCAACAGCGGGCCAGTTCCAACAACCCCCCAACCATCCTTTTTTAGGAAACGGGCAGTCTACACATTAAACGTAGGTACCTCGAATTTCATAAAGCTCAATTTGAACAATTCGAGCAAGATGTGCACTTTCCTGGTCGACTCAGGAGCTGACATATCACTCATTAAAAGCGAATGTATCTTGCCAGGTACAAGCATAGATACAACTCGCAAATACAAACTAAAAGGGATTATTCCTGGTGAACTGCAGAGCCATGGTATTACCAAATGCATTTTTTACATGCAAGACACTGTCTGCATATAATTAACGATGATTTTCCTATACCAACCGATGGTATTATTGGAAGAGCTATTTTGGCAACATACCGATGCTCGATAAATTATGATGCATGGTTGCTGTCAATAATCTAGGTGGCTCAACCTGGATACCAACTAGAGCAGAAACACATAGAATAATTAATAATTTTAACCCAGAAGGAGACGTTGTGGTAATTGCCTCAGATATCGCTCCTGGAGTATTTAGCAGCAACGCAATTGTAAATAAAGAATCTCCTTATATAAAGATTGTAAATACCCATAACGAACCCGTTTTAATCAAACATTTGTTACCACAATATGAACATTTAACCAATTTTCAATTAGCGACGATCAGCGAAACTGATTCTCGGAATATTAAACGAAATGATGCTCTCCAAGAGGAGCTCAATTTAAAAACTTTTCCGGCATCTGCAAAAGATAGCCTTATTAAATTATGCAATAAGTATAATGATATCTTCCACCTAAAGGACGACACACTATCTGCAAACAATTTCTATAAACAAAAAATACACCTGAGTGACAAATCACCAGTATATATAAAAAATTATAGAAACGCGCATAGCCAGCGTGAAGAAATGTTCCATCAAGTGGACGATTTAATCAAAAATGATGTTATAGAACCATCTGTTTCTAATTATAATTTACCCATTATGCTTGTTCCAAAGAAAACAACTAGCACAGAAAAGAAATGGAGACTAGTTGTAACTTTTCGGCAACTAAATAAAAAATTATTAGCCGACAAATTTCCTCTACCAAGAATTGACGACATTCTTGACCAACTTGGCATAGCAAAGTATTTCTCTACTCTAGATCTACAGTCCGGTTTCCACCAAATAGAAATCGAGAAAAATTCTAGAGAATTCATCGCATTCTCCTTACAGGAACGCGGACATTTTGAATTTAAACGATTGCCATTCGGACTCAATATTAGCCCGAATAGCTTTCAACGCATGATGTCAATCGCACTTAGCGGACTAGGTCCCAAGTGCGCATTTCTCTATATTGACGATATCATAGTCATCGGTTGTTCAATCAACTATCATCTTGCAAACTTTGAAAAAGTTTTTCAGAAATTAAGAAATCACAATTTAAAATTAAATCCATCCAAATGTAATTTTTTTCGAGCTGACGTAACTTATTTAGGTCACCACATTTCTGAGAAAGGAATTCAGCCAGATAAATCCAAATTTGATACGATCTGCAACTACCCTATACCTAAAAATGCAGATGACGTACGACGATTCGTCGCGTTCTGTAATTATTACAGGCGTTTTATAAAATTTTTTGCTCAGATAGCAAACCCTTTGAACAAATTATTAAGAAAAAATACTACCTTCGTTTGGAATATTGAATGCCAAAATGCATTTGATATGCTTAAAAAACAACTGATTTCCCCAACAATTTTACAATTTCCTGATTTTAACAAAGAATTTGTTTTAATAACAGATGCTTCCAAAATTGCATGCACAAACATATGACAATATTGAATTACCAGTAGCATTTGCCAGCAGAACCTTCACGAGAGGCGAAGCAAATAAATCTACTGTAGAACAAGAGTTAACAGTCACACATTGGGCTATTATCAGGAATCAGAATATATTGGCTCAAATGGCACGTTCCCCGTACATAGTCGGGGATTTGTGCCTTGCCGTGTGTTTTCATCATTTCCTGAGTGGAAGGAAAGGACAAGGAGGTGTGGGGAAGTAGAATTGGAAGGGTGGGAAAAATAACAGCACAAAACAAAAATAAACAACAGGTAAGTTAAACTCACAAGTAGTTCAACTTGCCTGCGAATAAGCCTAAAGCTCTTTACCACATTGGATAAGAAACTTTAGTATGTCTCTGAGTTTCAGTCGACGCTGGACAGTTGCATATCAGATGATATGAGGTTCCGTAGTCGGATTCACAAAGATCACATGAAAAAGACTCAGCGCGCTGAATAGTTGCCATGTGATAATTGAATTTGCAGTGGCCGGTTAAAGCCCTGGTCAGCATGCCGCAGTGGAGCTTCGAAAAATGTAAGAGATTTTTCGAAACCACTGGGCATGGTTGTTCTAGAAACGCCTTTGTTTGGCGACACGTTTGTAGATTTCTCCAATAATTGCGGTGCTCGGACGAAGCCCAGGACCGTATTTTTTCCCTTATCCAACTTGTCGAAATTGGCAGCGCGGGCTCAGGACCAACGAAGTCAATCGCTGAACCTGCCCTGGCCAATTCGTCAGCCCATTCATTTCCAGTAATACCGCAATGTCCGGGCACCCAGACAATGCTTAGTTCTTCGATTTGGGTTCGGCACGCGATCCCTAGCTTGGACCGGGATTTGTCTGAGCTAAGGGCCTTGATTGCAGCCTGACTATCGGAGCAGAAGTTTATAACTCTGCCGGACAAACTCAGTTGAAGGGCCGATTGCACCCCGCACATAATCGCAAAGATTTCTGCTTGGAATACAGTACAGTATCTACCTAGTGAGTGAGATTGTTCCAATCTCATTTCACGACAGTAGACACCAGCACCAGCACGTCCCTCCATCAGAGAACCGTCAGTGTAACAGACTTCTTGCGTTTGTTGTTTGTTGTGTTGTTGTTGTTTCCATAAAGCCAGACAACCACTCCTCTCGAGAGGGAATCTTCACATGGAATGTCCTGTAAGGAAAACTACAAGTGAGTGTAATATCGCTGGGAGCAAGAATATCTTCACCCCATGTAACCATTTGTGACCACAATCGTGTATGACTGGTAGCAAGATCAACATGATTACTGTTCCAAAGCCCAGTAACCTGCAGGCTGTATGCACATGATAGTGCTTCTTGTTTTAAGTGTATGTGTAATGGTTTGATATTTAGAAGTGCCTCAAGAGCAGCAGTCGGAGTCGTGGTGAAAGCACCAGTCAACGCCATGAGCGCCATTCTTTGCAGATGGTTTAGCTTTGACTGGACTGTCACCACCTCTCCCCTCTGCCACCACACAAGGCATCCGTATGACAGTATTGGACGTACAATTGTCGTGTAAATCCAATAGATGTATTTAGGTTTGAGACCCCAGGTCTTTCCAAAAGTTCGTCTGCACTGCCCGAAGGCCATGCACGCTTTCTTGATTCTGAACTCAATGTGAGCAGACCGATTCAGTTTGGAATCCAATATGACTCCAACGTATTTGACTTGATCTGCACACAGTAGCTCAGAATAAAAGAACTGCAAGGGACAAACCCCGGTTGTTATTCGCTTCTTCGTGAAAAGAACCATTGAAGTTTTGCTTGGGTGAACTGATAGTTTAACTTGTCGACACCACTGTTCGACAGCTCTTAATGCCTGTTGCATCAAGTCAAAGATTGTTCCGATGCAAAATCCAGTAATTAGTATTTGGTAATCGTCAGCAAACCCGTAGGTTGGAAATCCAAGCTCATTGAGTTTCTTCAACAAGCCGTCAGCTACTAAGTTCCATAACAAAGGTGACAGAACGCCGCCCTGAGGACAACCGCAAATACTCAACTTCCGTATCTCAGCCTGTCGCAGTGACGAGCAAAGTATGCGGTTACTAAGCATTGCGTTTATCCAACCTGAGATACATGCAGGTATCCCATGACCGCGCGTCGCTTCCAGAATAGACTGGAAGGACACATTGTCAAAAGCACCCTCAATATCTAGGAATACACCCAAGCTAGATTGCTTGAGCGAGAAGGCTTTCTCAATGTTGTAAACAACATCGTGAAGCAGAGTGATCGTGGATTTCCCACACTGATATGCATGTTGCATTTTGTGCAGTGGATATTCAACTAAACTAACGTTCCTGATGTGATGATCGATTATCCGTTCCAAAGCTTTCAGAAGAAAAGAACTTAAGCTGATAGGCCTAAAACTCTTGGCTTCTTCATAGCTTGAGCGCCCCCCTTTGGGAATAAATCTAACAGTTATTTCTCGCCATGCTTTCGGGATATACCCGGTAGCAAGACTGGAAAGCAAAATCTTTTTCAAGACATGTTTAAGAATATCAAATCCCTTTTGCAGTAGCACGGGAAGTATTCCATCTTTTCCGGGTGATTTGTATGGAGCAAAGCTGTCAACTGCCCACTTGACCGATTCAGGGGAAACCAATGTGCGTGCTAACGCCCACGAGTCCGAATCACCAGAATGAGATCTGTGAACATTGATCAACTCCGGATCGATGCAGCCTGGAAAGTGTGTGTCGAAGAGACAATTAAGAACATCTTTTTCGTCCGTCACATAAACACCATCTCTGGTTTTCAAGGAGTTCATCTGAAAATCATTCGATTTGGAGAGAATTTTATTTAATCTGCTAGCCTCGTTCAGACTAGAGACATTAGTGCATAGGCTTTGCCAGCCAGCCCGTTCTGCAGATCTAAGACATTTCTTATATGCACTACGAGCTGACCTGAAAGCAGCAGGAGTCATCACGCTGACGCCGGTTCCAAGCTCTTCTCATAACTTTCTTCATTCTTTCAAGCTCAGCCCTCCACCAAGGGGTTCCCCTAGTCGATTTAACAGTACGAAGTGGACAAGCTTCTTCGTAGGATGCTAATATGAATGAGTTTGTCGTATCCACGACGTCATCTAAGTCGTCTAATTGACTAATTGTTGGAAAATATCCATGAAATTTAGTCGCCAAGTTTTCCAAAAAGAGGTCCCAGTTTGTAGATTTAGGATTACGATATGTCACCACATTGAAGGTGACATCAAAATGCTCGAAAAATATATATTTATGATCGGATAGAGACGGTTCAGTTTCATTTGGAACCTGCCAATTTTTTTTTTGAGAGCCTACAGAACAGTATATTTGTATTTGTATTTGTATAAAAAAAAAGTCCAACTGACAATTTGTCTTAATGAACTATACTAAACTAAGGTAAACTAAACATAATTAAAATAGTGACAATACACGACGACGAAACTGCGAAGAGTTCATGACGAAGTCGAAAATTTCAGCAAACTCGTTGAAGCGACGACTCATTGCTAAAATTGGACTATTGGTAGCGTAGTTAGTGCTGCGCATTTCAGAATGCAGCAGGGCTCGAGGGCGAAGAGAACGGGTAGGCGCGTAGAGGTTGATTTGCGCTAGTAGCTCCGGATCATCATATTCAGCCAGCAGAATCTTTGACACGAAGGTAGCTTGCGCTGCATGTCTCCGGCGTGTTAAAGTGTTAAGTCCTAAAAGACGACAACGGTCCTCGTACGGTGGCAGGTTTAATGGATCGTTCCACGGCAATTCACGTAACGCATATCGTATGAATTTACGCTGGACTGCTTCGATCCTAAGGCTCCACGTAGCTTGATACGGGCACCAAACGACGTTTGCAAATTCCAACTGCGGGCGCACCAATGAGCAATAAAGAGCCTTGAAGCATAGAGGATCCCGAAATTCGTTGGATATTTTGAAAATAAATCCCAGCAAACGATTGGCTCTGTCGATGGTCGCTGAGACGTGATGAGTATACGTTAGCTTATCATCAAGAATGACTCCTAGATCCTTCACGTGGTCAACGCGTTGTAGTAGAGTTCCTGCGATGTTATAGTTGAAGGTAACCATATTTCTCGTTCGGTAATAGCTGATGACAAAACATTTTGCAACGCTAAGGACCATCATGTTTCTTACACACCAGCTATAAAAGGTGTCAATAAGATACTGTAGCTCACGGCAATCGGCTTCATTCCGTATAACAAGAAAAAATTTTAAGTCGTCGGCAAAAAACAGCTTTCCTCCACGGCTTAGAACGAAAACCGCATCGTTCACGAACAGTGAAAAAAGTAGTGGACCTAGCGTACTACCTTGAGGAACTCCGGAAGTGTTGAAAAAGGATTCTGAAACAATATCGCCAATTTGAACAACGATTTCACGGTGCACAAGGTAGGATCGAAGCCAATGGCAGAATCTAGTAGAACACCCTAGCTTATCAAGCTTTGTTATCAGTATCTCATGATTAACTCTATCAAAAGCTGCCTTTAGATCAGTGTAAATTGTATCCACCTGCAATTTCTTAGACATTTGTTCCGTGCAAAATGACGTAAAGCAGACGAGATTCGTCTCGACTGAACGTCCTGGGAAAAATCCGTGCTGAGATGTACTAAAGTAGTGTCGACAAGCAGAAAATAACGCCTCGTTGATAATTGATTCAAAAACTTTAGATTCGACTCCTAGCGAAGAGATTCCGCGATAGTTCGCTATGTTGCGTTTGTCACCTTTCTTGAATACCGGGAACATAACTGAGCATTTCCAATCCTCAGGAAACGTTTGCTGCTGAAGCGATAGGTTAAAAATATATGCAAGTGGTGTTACAAGTAAGTCCGAACATTTTTTCAATACAGTTGAAGGTATAGCACTGAGGCCGGGTGCATAAGATGACTTGGTTTTCCGAATTGCAGATATAACCATTTGTTCAGAGACAGTAAACACATCCAAATCAACAGCACAAGCAGGAACGTCGCGAGAGGCATTTTCGAGTTCGTTTGCGGTTGGCGAGTCAGTTGAAAAAACACTCGAGAAGAATCTGGCAAACAGCGTACATTTCGCCACAGTTGTCGTAGCTTCTTCGCCGTCGTAAAGCATCCTTGATGGAAGTCCAGTTTCTTTACGCTTCGTGTTGACAAATGACCAAAAGCCCTTCGGGTTTCGGCGTAGATTATTCTGGATGCGGTTTACATAGCGTTTGTACAGAAGCTTGTTGTAACAACGATACTCATTACTGGCTAAAGTGAACATGCGCTTAGAAAGAGGACACCGTCGATTTGTGTACGCACGTAGGGTTTTTGCTCGAGTACGTTTTAGCTTTCGAAGAGTGCTGTTTGACCAGGGTGGCTTGCTAGGAGGCTGACATTTAGGCACTGAGGTCTCAACACAGTTCAGTAGTAGTCGCTTGTAGATGGCAACTGCAGCATTAACACTCACTTGGGCATGCAGTACACTCCAATCAATTTGCGACAGAGAACTGCGCAGCTTTACAAAATCAGTTTTACGAAAGTTGAGACGGTCGACAGAAAGAGTTTCTACATACTGAACTGATCGAATAGTACCAATTGAGATTTCAAGCGCGGGATGAAAGTTGTCAAGTGGAACAATCACGCTGGATACTTCATTGACGGAACATACAGGTATAATAGTTTCACTAACAAAGACGAGATCCAGAAAGCGTGACTGGTGGTTAGGAATCATGCTTACTTGACTTAGCCCGTTGAAAGCAAATCCGTCCAGTAGCAAACGACTGGCGATGTTGGTTGTCGAAGCAATCGGGTCCGGGTAAGCGTATCCGTGTCGTGACGGCACCCAAATGAGTCCTGGCTGATTGAAATCACCAAGGACAATCATCACGCCATCCGCGCCAGCTTGTGAAGAAGCGTTATTCACAGCATCCATGTGAAGTTGCATGATATTGCAGTCGAGTCGCTTTTCAGGAGGAATATAGACAGCACCAATATAAAAGTTCCTCGATGGAGTTGTAATTCTAACCCAAACAGCCTCAACACTGGTTAAACTACCTACATCAATCTCACATGAGGCAAATGCGGTGGAAACAGCAATCAAAACTCCTCCTCCACGTCCGCGAATACTGTTGCCACTATTTCGGTCCGCACGGTATACGGTGTAAGCATCGCCGAAAAGCTGCACTGATGTTATACGCGCATCGAGCCATGTTTCGGTGAAGACGCAAACATCGTAGTCACCGTCCACAGCAGCTAAATACACGTCATCAATTTTCGTCTTAAGCCCTCTCGCGTTCTGATAGTAAATCCGCAAACCATCAGTGTCATGTGAGAGGTGTCGTGCTGCATTCCAAGTTTCAGGACTGTGGGCTCGATGATCACTATCACCGCAAATAGCGCGGGGAGAGCAGGATGTACTGTTGTCAGGAAGGGGAACAAGCTGCGATACGGAGGGAATGACTGCGTCATAACTGTTGCGTCCAGCGGCTGACCGCAATGGGAGGCATACTTGAAGGTGCGCAGTATCACGTGTAGCTTCGGAAGGACATATATTATTTAAATGTTTACCTGAGCGGACAGATGCGATGCGATCGAAATTATCATTTTGACATTGAAGGTTCGCTGGAGCGGTAGAGTCGATTGAGTAGTGTTCATCAGCAGACTGTAAGTGAAATTTACATTGAGGGTGTGCAGCATCTTGAAGTGCTTCGGAAGGACATATACCCTTCTTGGCTTTACCTGACACAGAAGAAGTTGCCGATTCGCCAGGTAGTTCGATGTCGCTCACCGAGGAACATGAAATTAGACAGACGAGTTTATCCGGGATAGCTTGGCGCTACTGTCCACCACCAGATGGATTCTTCTTCGCAGCGATCCTGATGATAGGCCGTTGAATTTTTGAATTGGTCACAAATTCACGAAAGTAGATGTTCTCCGGCCAAGAGTCTTTGGACAGAGCCTTATCCCTGCATGATTTGCTAACGCCAACTTTGAAGGTGATGAAGCTCAGCGATGAGAGATCCTTATCCTTAGGAACTAGGCGAACTATTTTTGGTTGCATATCCTTTCCCAGACAATCTTTCACAAGTCTAGAAACTTCATCGTCCGTCGTGCTGGGATCAAATGCAGACAAGTAGACCCATAACAGCTCCTCAGGTGGTGATACTGTTTTTATCGTTTCAAACGCAGCTTTTGCTCCACGAATATTAGTGATTTTTGCTTTGAGCGGATCATCTTCACGCTTGCGCTTAGGAGTGTTTGGAACGGGATTATATGTAGCAATCCCTGTCCAAGGTGTATTTACCGTTGGAGATAGCGGTTTTGTGTCGACTTTAACCGAGAGAGCTTTAACGACATCTTTTAAATCAGCTATGTCATCCTTTAATGATTTCAGAGAATTGTCGTCGGGCATTGCATTGTCGCAACAACGCGAAGCCATTCTGCGGAAATTATCGTTACAAAACAAATCAGCACATCCGTTACACATCCAGAATATATTCCGTGAGTGGATTCCCAGAACATCACGAACGTCATAATCCAATTTGACACATATCATGTGAAACGAATTTCCGCAATACCCACGACAGGTGATTCGCTCAGAATCATTTATGACTTTCGAGCAGTTGGTACAAGCCATGCTTTTGAGCAAAGAAAATAACGCCTACCGGGTATGCAATAAACGCAGCAAAAATGAAGCGAACTTGCATGCAACTATCAGCTATCCACCAGAAGATGTCGCTTTTGTCAACAAATTGAGCGTAACGTTGTGCAAAGTGATAACGTCAAGTAGAAAAAAAAACACGAAACTATCACTTTCACTAAAAACAACACTTGCAGCTATCAGATATGATGCTGGTTAAGTTCATGAAACTTCAAAGTTCTTGCACAACCGATTAACACGAAAAATAAATAGTACAAAAATAAAAACGATCACGATTGTTCAACAAGTATAAATTAAAAAGAAAACTACTAGCTTTGTTGACGACCGGGGTGTAGCAAACAGTGATGCCAAAAAATTTCCCAGTTCATGCAAAATTCTATCAGAGCAAAGTGTTATGTCTAACACCTCCTCCCTCCCAGACCTCGCAAAAGTTGGTCGGTTTCCCACATTCAGAATATGGAGATTTGTACTACTTATGTACTCCATCAGTTCAGAGCCTCTCAGATTGATGTCTGAGCTGCCCCAAATGATGTGATGAGCATTCGCATCACTGCCGATAATGAGCGGAAGCCCATTTCTGCTACAATATGATACAACGCTTTTGAAATCATCAGAAGGAGATGATTCGTTATGCGGTAGGTATGCTGAACAATATATATATTTTTTGTCTACGTTTTCGACAGTCAATGTAACTGTGACAACACAGATATCGCGAGTTGTGAGCTCCGATATGAGACACGCGTCAATAGCCTTATTTGCAAGAATGCAAGCACGAGGCATTTCACGTGGGTTAGTCATGCCTGTCTTGTTGTAAGCAATGAAGGCAGTGTTAAGTAACTTTCCAAAATAGAAGTTTCCTTTATGGAAATACGGTTCTTGAACCAATGCTATGGAAGCTTTACCTTCCTGCATGAGTCGAGATAAATTCATAGTTGCTGTACGTTTATGTTGGAGATTGACTTGTGCTATTCTAACCATTGTTGATTAGAGAACTGTACATTTCATCTCCAACACAAATTGCACAACAACTAGAGGACACCAAGCGAGTTGGGATGTTAACGCATTTAGCGAGCCATATCAGGTTTAAATGGGACATGATCATTTGATTGCCACGATTTGCGAAGAAAATAATGGTCCACTGTGTCAGAGATTCGCATAACATAGCAAGGGCAAAACCCAAAATGCTCCGTGCGCGACTGGCATATTTTAGACCCTCCAATCATTAAGTCCTCGGCACGGAACTACACCTTGACTTAGGGTCTCCTACTTTCAGTCGCCTCCTACGACATGGCAGCAGGACTCCAGTGGCTCAATTCTAGGCCGGATACCACACGGCCTCTGGGCAGGTTCATCTGTACACATCGAAATTTGATAATCGAAACTCAACAAAACTTCACCGAACTACCATCAGCCGAGAGTCTCTGCAAACCCCCAGCCAACAAAAATTCGGCAAAATTAAGTGGATCATCGGTGAAAAAATCGGTGTGTAGAGTGAACGATCCGCTGCGTAATGCAGCATACTGGGGAGTTCGCCCGACTCTTCCCAGGCTCCGTTCGCCATTGAGAATGTTTTAAACCCCCTCAACAATTTTACCCATAGCATGGGTCGCATGACACTATGGAATTGGGGTTCCCTGTTTGGTAGATTTTTACCACTGAAACAGGTAGTCCGTAGTGTTATTCTTAGCCGGTTGAAACAACCACTACCGACACTACACGGCTTATCTAGGCTGTTCGGTGAAAGAAGCTGACATTGAAGAACAGCTTCCATATTTAGATGGGCGAACAGCCGCAGTGTCATATAATTCAATTAAAATTAAATCCATCCAAATGTAATTTTTTTCGAGCTGACGTAACTTCGTTAGGTCACCACATTTCTGAGAAAGGAATTCTGCCAGATAAATCCAAATTTGATACGATCTGCAACTACCCTATACCTAAAAATGCAGATGACGTACGACGATTCGTCGCGTTCTGTAATTATTACAGGCGTTTTATAAAATTTTTTGCTCAGATAGCAAACCCTTTGAACAAATTATTAAGGAAAAATACTACCTTCGTTTGGAATATTGAATGCCAAAATGCATTTGATATGCTTAAAAAACAACTGATTTCCCCAACAATTTTACAATTTCCTGATTTTAACAAAGAATTTGTTTTAATAACAGATGCTTCCAAAATTGCATGCACAAACATATGACAATATTGAATTACCAGTAGCATTTGCCAGCAGAACCTTCACGAGAGGCGAAGCAAATAAATCTACTGTAGAACAAGAGTTAACAGTCACACATTGGGCTATTAACTATTTCCGACCATATTTATACGGACGAAAATTCACTGTTAAAACTGATCATCGACTGTTGGTCTATCTTTTTTCAATGAAAGAACCATCATCTAAATTAACTAGAATGAGACTAGACCTAGAGGAATTCAATTTTACGGCACAATATGTACAAGGTAAAATGAATGTAGGTGCTGATGCTCTTTCTAGAATAAATATCGACTCTGAAATATTAAAACAATTAAATTTATACGTGGTGCAAACTAGAGCAAATACTCGCAAACAATCAAATTCAAATATAGGCGCGATATCGAATGACGTTGAGCCCGATCAACTCAAAATCTACGAGTCGCTAAACAATGAAGAGGCATATAACCTCCCAAAATTAATATTAACACAAGAAAACAACAAAATCCATATACAAATCATGCATAAAAGCTACAAGAGGGAATTGACTCCAGCGTTAACAGTCCCTAGCAAGCTATCAAAAAACCTAGATCATATTTTACAAAATGTGGAATTACTGGCAAACAATAAAAAAAATTACCACTTTAGCTCTAGCGCTAAATAGTGAGATTCTTAAGGATAAGAAGAAGAATTTAAAGATAAAAGCCAACAAATATTGAAGAATGTATCAATAATTCTATATACTCGCCAGCAAATAATAGAAAATCCAGAAAAACAAAAAGCAATTATCAAAGCCACACGGGTACAAATCCGTTCCTCTAAATGAGAAAACTGACTCATGATTTTCGGAATATAGTGTTTCTTCATGTTATGAAAATACACCATGAATTATGTGCATCATATCATGAACTATTTGTTTGTAACGCAATATATGCGTTACTCTTGTTTCGTCGACGAGCATAATTTCGGGCGTTTTAAAGATGGTTATGATTCCAAGTATCATGAACTAAATTTCTCAAAACTGGCAACTTTTTTATTAAAATTGAAAATAAATTAAATGATAATCATTTCAATAATAATTTTACTAAAATCACTAAAATTGGTAAAAATTCTCACGTTTACTATTATTAGATTGGCGGAATTTTCATAAAGCCTTAATTTCAAAGCGATACATATTTATTCACCAGGATTTTTTTCCAAAAGCGAATTAGTACCCTAGTGGAGAGATTATAAAATCGTCAATGAATTGATTATTGCAACGAATAACAGCAATTTGAGCATATTAGGACATGATTGGAGATTTTTTCATGTTTAATCAAACCTGTCACTATTAAGGAGATCTGAGTAAGCTTATTAACTAGTCCGCGCAAACAATATGCAATACTCGACAATGTTATTTTCTTGATTTTCAAATTAATTAGCAAATCATCCATTATTGACCGTCGTCATTGTCAGATTGCTACTGATTTCCAATGCACAACAGGACAACTATGGTGTAGTGCAGATGATACTGGCAATATTCCCCCAACGAACAGCTGTTGAGATCAACCTTAACTCCTGCACCACAAGAATAGAATAGAAATAATCCGAATACTGTTGCTCCGTTGACTGGTTCAGGAATTTATGGTTTATCTATTTCCTATTTGGTATGCGAATTTTTTTATTACTTCAAAAAATCACAAAGCACCATAAAGTATAGGGTGGATGTACCAATAGTCGCATGCTTAAGGAAAACTTTTGAAAAAATTTCGGTTAATAGACCTATGGGCAATGTTAATACATTAAACGAAAGCTTTCAGTCCCTACTTCATAGGAAAAATATAAGGATGGCTTAATAACCAATTTATGTATTCAAAACCGCTTGTACCACTATAGGAACACATGTACCAATAGTGGTGCAATCGCTAATTTCGGTTCCTATTGTTGCAAATCCCATTGCATTCTTATGGGACTTGCAACTATAGGTACACTACATCAACTATAGGTGCAAGGGAGCTCAAAATTCTAAGAAAATCATTTTTTTCAATAGTTATTTGAGCAAATTTCAAGGATAACAGTTATATTGTCGCATAATTTTAGTGCGATGAATCGATAAAAAAATATTTGTTGATGGTTGGTACCTTAGTTAGGCGTATAACCCACTACTGCAACTATTGGTACACCTCAACTATAGGAGCACCCACCCTAGTAATTTTTAAACCAAATTTGTCATTTTTCTGTAAATTACGGCTCCGAATTCACAATAATTTGCCCATGTTCAAAACAGGTCGTTATATTAGGTAGTCAAAAAGTTTTAAGGGTCTTTGTCGTATAAAATAAACATGGGATTTCTAATGCCCTGAACAACTTTTTTCGACCAAGTATTTCCTTTTTATTCGACTACCTTATTAACTTCTTAAAATAAATGTTATACTACCTTAAATTATAAAATTCATAATATTAAGTTTGAGTTTTGAAGTTATTTATTGAAAAAAATTTAAGTCGAGTGTATTGTAATGAACGAAACAAACGATGGTCTGCTGGCACTATATCTGGGCTATAGGCAGGTTAAAACAGTTCTTCCCAAAAAATGATTGCACATAGACGACTGCAAAATAAACTTTTAAATCATATCTTCTTAGAAATACCAGAAACCAATTATAGTTATTAGACTCGGACTGCATTTGTTCAATTCGACTCATCCAATATGATGTCCTGAAGGAAAACAGGCAAATGATTGCCCCTAAATAACGGCAACCAGGCTCTCACGTGGCAAAATTGCCGGTATGTGTTACGCATGTAGCAGCCATGATCAGTAATCATGGGAGTGCTTGTTATAGTTCATGATGTGCGCCTTCTTCATCATGATATGATGAACCATTATCATGATTTCTAAAGATGATAAAAGTTTTGGTTTCATGATTTTTAATTCATGAAAACGATAAAGGATTTGTTTCCGTGCATATGTGTTATATCGGTTAGTTTGTGCATTGGGAAGTCGCCTATCAAAATCTCTAACACGCGTATTGCCACGGTAATTTCGTACGTTGTCAACACGATCGTAGTGTTGACGGTGCCGGAAATGAATGATTTGTGCATTTGGTACGCTTTGGCTGTCGTGCTCCGAGTTCTCCAACACTTTTTGTGTGGCTATTTTTATAGAAAAATTTTTTTTCCTGCTTTAAGTATAGTACGTGTTTCATGGTTTTTAAACCGTGAATTAGAGCATTAACTCCACCTTTTATAGCCATTGAAGCTGCTACATCACCTGGATTTTGCCTTTCTAGATAAGTGTTTTGCAGTTGAAGCGTTAATTCTTCTACTTCATCACAAAATTTGTTGAGAGGTCCTCGCTGTTGTGAAAATTTCAATTTAGTGAGAACTTCATCTGGGGTTTTGATTGATGCACAGCGGGCTTTTACATCCGCTATAAGTGCATCAACTTTTTGGTTCAGTGTATTCCTACCGATTAGTTGTTTACATCAATCGCTCCAACTATTTTTACTTTTTGACGAGATTTGTGAAGTTTTTATCGTTGTTTGTCGTGTTAATCGGCTCAGTGTTTTGTTTTTAACATTGTTATTGTGCAGTGTGAAAGTGTCTCCTGTTTGCTTTTGTGTTGCGAAAAAATCAGCGAAGAACGTAACTGAGTGAACTTCTGTGACTTAACCACCAAAACTTTCCACCGAACGCAGCGCCATCTATATTTCATTGTTCGCATTCTCAGATCGGCACGCATTATGGCAAGTGCATGCGATCACTGCGCGAAAACCGTCAAATCGGATGACGACTTTATTGAATGTATGGGTTTTTGAAAAAATGTGGTACATATGCAATGTGGGAAACAACTTAACAAGCCGTTTTTGAAAAAACTTGCGGAAAACCCAAACTTATTTTGGATGTGCAATGAATGTGTCAAGCTGATGAAGTTTGCTCGCTTTCGCGACACCGTTTCTTCACTAGGATGTGTTATCGCTGCTATCGCTGGGAAAACGGATGATGTCTGTGCTGAACTAAAGGCCGAGTTATCCAAAAATAACCAGTAAATTTCGCGCCTGGCTAGAAAGGTTTCAACAGCTACTCCAGTCCGGCCAAACTCCGGTACCTCTCGACCACCTCAGAAACGTCGTCGCTAGGATGGCCCTGATCCGAGCAATATTCTTGTTGGTGGTCGAAAGCTAGTCGATAATAGCAACATTGTTGCGGTTCTACCTCCCGCGCCGTTGCTCTGGATGTATCTTTCCCGCTTTCATCCTAGCGTTAGCAAAGAGACTGTCGAAAAAATGTCAAAAGAAGGACTAAATTGTAACGAGGAGATAAAGGTTATTCCGCTTGTTGAAAAAGGCATAGACGTCAGTACTTTGAACTTCATATCCTTCAAAGTTGGAGTTCACCCAAAGTACCGTGATGCAGCTCTTAATCCTGACACATGGCCGCAAGGCATACTGTTCAGGGAATTCGAAGACAGCCGTACCCAGAACATTTGGAGCCCGCCGACTGATTTTCCACCGCCTCCAGAAGAAGCATGTACCTCTCTAATGCAACCCGGCCCATCAATGGTCCTGCAGAGGACTCCGCAACGATTGGCCATGCCACTATACCAAGCCACACCGCCCTTGTGAAGGAGTATCGATGCCGATCGCATACTGGGATGCAACGCAGTTGGTACTATGGAAGCCCTCGATCCCCCCGCTACAGTCGAGCCCTTGCCGTTAGCGATCATCAGTCGTCCCGGTCCTGTATGTGTGGGTGGGGAAAGGGTCTTCCAAGCCGCCTTTCTCGGCAAGTATTATAAAAATTGTAACGATACAACGGTTGAACCGATTCACGCTTCTAGCTCATCGTACGACTCTCGTCGCAAGCTGCTACCACCCCGTTCCTGCTCTCCGCATTCCGCCATCGGGTTCCAACGCATACTGGGACGCACCGCAGTTGGCACTATGGAAGCCCTCGATCCCCCCGCCACAGTCGAGCACTTGCAGCCAGCGATCATCAGTCGTCCCGGTCCTGTGTGTGGGATGGGTGAAAGGGTCTTCCAACCTGCCGCAAATGGCAAGTATACATCTGTTCCGAACACTTCAAGCGCTGATGTATTCTTCGCTTCCAGTTTTTTGCCTTTTGCTCCCCATATTTGCATATTACGAGCCCTGTGTAATCGCCCTATAAGAAACAAAAGTGAATGAACGCATTGCTACAGCAAACTTCATTGACAAAAACTAAACTCTGTTTGTGAAATCCAACGACCGACACTACGTGCAACACGGCGTAGGCCTCGAAATCCGTGACGATATACCGTTTGAACGCATTGAGCTCAATACGAATATACATCTTGTTGCTGTACGAATCCACAAACCGTTCCAAGCAACAGTAGTATCGATCTACATATCACCCAGCGATCAACAATGCCAGAAAGCGCTAAACGACGTCCTAGAAGGCATAGAAGGTTCAGTTATGCTTCTGGGAGACTTCAATGCCCATCACCCTGCATGGGGATCACAAACAACGAATACACTTGGTCGCTTCATCGCAGAGAAAACGCTAACAAAAAAACGTTTTTAATCCACATAACAGTGTGATGATACATTTCTTATAACTCTTATCACTCTTTTCGGATAGTATATCTATTGAGAATATTTAGAACTTGATGCTTCGCGATGTTTTTGATAACACACACTACATGGGATAGTGGCAGGACTCAGAGAATCGCTCAAATCAGCATAGGACAACATCAGTGCTAGAAATCTCAAACCAATTCAATGGGAAAGCGAAAAAATGGCCCATAAAATAGACATACAAACGAATTATCTAAATTCCTCAATCAATGCATTGTGGTGGGAAAACTCAATTTTCCTAAAGGGGTTATATATTGTACTGAGCCAAAAAAATCGAATTTTTTTTGAATCGATTTGAAGTTTATACTTTACTCAAATTTCCAACGCGACTGAGAACTAAGAAATCAACGCTTTTTCTTGAAAAGGGCGATACTATCAGTGACACCATTCAAACAAAATCAACAGTGAATATTTCCAGACTTGGTTTTATTTCCTATTTCAGAACTATTGTGATTTTTCCATCCTAGATTGCATGATTCAGTGATCGAAACCCAAAACTTCATAAACCCGGGCCCCGTGGTGGTGGAGGAACGCTACGTGGGAAGCTGAGCTGCAAGCAACCGGGCGGGTCATAGGTGGTGGATAATGCTTAATCGCGATAGCAACTAGTTGTGATTCGCGACCCGAACCAGCAGCGGGGGCTGACTGCGGGTGTGGTAGGACGAGGTAGTGGGCCCTATACGTTCTAGGCCTAAATACCACATGCCCTAAAGCAGCCCTGACAAGGCGAGCCTGCGCCGCCTTTAAATAAGCGCTTAGCCCAAATCCCTCTCCTCCCGTTATCCTTCCTTCCTTCTGCGGCTGTTCGCCCATCTAAATATGGAAGCTGTTCTTCAATATCAGCTTCTTTCACCGAACAGCCTAGATAAGCCGTGTAGTGTCGGTAGTGGTTGTTTCAACCGGCTAAGAATTACACTACGGACTACCTGTTTCAGTGGTAAAAATCTACCAAACAGGGAACCCCAATTCCATAGTGTCATGCGACCCGTGCTATGGGTAAAATTGTTGAGGGGGTTTAAAACATTCTCAATGGCGAACGGAGCCTGGGAAGAGTCGGGCGAACTCCCCAGTATACTGCATTACGCAGCGGAACGTTCACTCTACACACCGATTTTTTCACCGATGATCCACTTAATTTTGCCGAATTTTTGTTGGCTGGGGGTTTGCTGAGACTCTCGGCTGATGGTAGTTCGGTGAAGTTTTGTTGAGTTTCGATTATCAAATTTCGATGTGTACAGATGAACCTGCCCAGAGGCCGTGTGGTATCCGGCCTAGAATTGAGCCACTGGAGTCCTGCTGCCATGTCGTAGGAGGCGACTGAAAGTAGGAGACCCTAAGTCAAGGTGTAGTTCCGTGCCGAGGACTTAATGACTGGAGGGTCTAAAATATGCCAGTCGCGCACGGAGCATTTTGGGTTTTGCCCTTACTGTGTTATGCGAATCTCTGACACAGTGGACCATTATTTTCTTCGCAAATCGTGGGAATCAAATGATCATGTCCCATTTAAACCTGATATGGCTCGCTAAATGCGTTAACATCCCAACTCGCTTGGTGTCCTCTAGTTGTTGTGCAATTTGTGTTGGAGATGAAATGTACAGTTCTCTAATCAACAATGGTTAGAATAGCACAAGTCAATCTCCAACATAAACGTACAGCAACTATGAATTTATCTCGACTCATGCAGGAAGGTAAAGCTTCCATAGCATTGGTTCAAGAACCGTATTTCCATAAAGGAAACTTCTACTTTGGAAAGTTACTTAACACTGCCTTCATTGCTTACAACAAGACAGGCATGACTAACCCACGTGAAATGCCTCGTGCTTGCATTCTTGCAAATAAGGCTATTGACGCGTGTCTCGTATCGGAGCTCACAACTCGCGATATCTGTGTTGTCACAGTTACATTGACTGTCGGAAACGTAGACAAAAAATATATATATTGTTCAGCATACCTACCGCATAACGAATCATCTCCTTCTGATGATTTCAAAAGCGTTGTAGCATATTGTAGCAGAAATGGGCTTCCGCTCATTATCGGCAGTGATGCGAATGCTCATCACATCATTTGGGGCAGCTCAGACATCAATCTGAGAGGCTCTGAACTGATGGAGTACATAAGTAGTACAAATCTCCATATTCTGAATGTGGGAAACCGACCAACTTTTGCGAGGTCTGGGAGGGAGGAGGTGTTAGACATAACACTTTGCTCTGATAGAATTTTGCATGAACTGGGAAATTGGCAGGTTCAAAATGAAACTGAACCGTCTCTATCCGATCATAAATATATATTTTTCGATCATTTTGATGTCACCTTCAATGTGGTGACATATCGTAATCCTAAATCTACAAACTGGGACCTCTTTTTGGAAAACTTGGCGACTAAATTTCATGGATATTTTCCAAAAATTAGTCAATTAGACGACTTAGATGACGTCGTGGATACGACAAACTCATTCATATTAGCATCCTACGAAGAAGCTTGTCCACTTCGTACTGTTAAATCGACTAGGGGAACCCCTTGGTGGAGGGCTGAGCTTGAAAGAATGAAGAAAGTTATGAGAAGAGCTTGGAACCGGCGTCAGCGTGATGACTCCAGGGCTTTTAGGTCAGCTCGTAGTGCATATAAGAAATGTCTTAGATCTGCAGAACGGGCTGGCTGGCAAAGCCTATGCACTAATGTCTCTAGTCTGAACGAGGCTAGCAGATTAAATAAAATTCTCTCCAAATCGAATGATTTTCAGATGAACTCCTTGAAAACCAGAGATGGTGTTTATGTGACGGACGAAAAAGATGTTCTTAATTGTCTCTTCGACACACACTTTCCAGGTTGTATCGATCCGGAGTTGAACAATGTTCACAGATCTCATTCTGGTGATTCGGACTCGTGGGCGTTAGCACGCACATTGGTTTCCACTGAATCGGTCAAGTGGGCAGTTGACAGCTTTGCTCCATACAAATCACCCGGAAAAGATGGAATACTTCCCGTGCTACTGCAAAAGGGATTTGATATTCTTAAACATGTCTTGAAAAAGATTTTGCTTTTTAGTCTTGCTACCGGGTATATCCCGAAAGCATGGCGAGAAATAACTGTTAGATTTATTCCCAAAGGGGGGCGCTCAAGCTATGAAGAAGCCAAGAGTTTTAGGCCTATCAGCTTAAGTTCTTTTCTTCTGAAAGCTTTGGAACGGATAATCGATCATCACATCAGGAACGTTAGTTTAGTTGAATATCCACTGCACAAAATGCAACATGCATATCAGTGTGGGAAATCCACAATAACTCTGCTTCACGATGTTGTTTACAACATTGAGAAAGCCTTCTCGCTCAAGCAATCTAGCTTGGGTGTATTCCTAGATATTGAGGGTGCTTTTGACAATGTGTCCTTCCAGTCTATTCTGGAAGCGACGCGCGGTCATGGGATACCTGCATGTATCTCAGGTTGGATAAACGCAATGCTTAGTAACCGCATACTTTGCTCGTCACTGCGACAGGCTGAGATACGGAAGTTGAGTATTTGCGGTTGTCCTCAGGGCGGCGTTCTGTCACCTTTGTTATGGAACTTAGTAGCTGACGGCTTGTTGAAGAAACTCAATGAGCTTGGATTTCCGACCTACGGGTTTGCTGACGATTACCAAATACTAATTACTGGATTTTGCATCGGAACAATCTTTGACTTAATGCAACAGGCATTAAGCGCTGTCGAACAGTGGTGTCGACAAGTTAAACTATCAGTTAACCCAAGCAAAACTTCAATGGTTCTTTTCACGAAGAAGCGAATAACAACCGGGGTTCGTCCCTTGCAGTTCTTTGATTCTGAGCTACTGTGCGCAGATCAAGTCAAATACGTTGGAGTCATATTGGATTCCAAATTGAATTGGTCTGCTCACATTGAGTTCAGAGTCAAGAAAGCGTGCATGGCCTTCGGGCAGTGCAGACGAACTTTTGGAAAGACCTGGGGTCTCAAACCTAAATACATCTATTGGATTTACACGACAATTGTACGTCCAATACTGTCATACGGATGCCTTGTGTGGTGGCAGAGGGGAGAGGTGGTGACAGTCCAGTCAAAGCTAAACCATCTGCAAAGAATGGCGCTCATGGCGTTGACTGGTGCTTTCACCACGACTCCGACTGCTGCTCTTGAGGCACTTCTAAATATCAAACCATTACACATACACTTAAAACAAGAAGCACTATCATGTGCATACAGACTGCAGATTACTGGGCTTTGGAACAGTAATCATGTTGATCTTGCTACCAGTCATACACGATTGTGGTCACAAATGGTTACATGGGGTGAAGATATTCTTGCTCCCAGCGATATTACACTCACTTGTAGTTTTCCTTACAGGACATTTCATGTGAAGATTCCCTCTCGAGAGGAGTGGTTGTCTGGCTTTATGGAAAGACAACAACAAACGCAAGTGGTTTGTTACACTGACGGTTCTCTGATGGAGGGACGTGCTGGTGCTGGTGTCTACTGTCGTGAAATGAGATTGGAACAATCTCACTCACTAGGTAGATACTGTACTGTATTCCAAGCAGAAATCTTTGCGATTATGTGCGGGGTGCAATCGGCCCTTCAACTGAGTTTGTCCGGCAGAGTTATAAACTTCTGCTCCGATAGTCAGGCTGCAATCAAGGCTCTTAGCTCAGACAAATCCCGGTCCAAGCTAGTGATCGCGTGCCGAACCCAAATCGAAGAACTAAGCATTGTCAACACTATCTACCTTGTCTGGGTGCCCGGACATTGCGGTATTACTGGAAATGAATGGGCTGACGAATTGGCCAGGGCAGGCTCAGCGATTGACTTCGTTGGTCCTGAGCCCGCGCTGCCAATTTCGACAAGTTGGATAAGGGAAAAAATACGGTCCTGGGCTTCGTCCGAGCACCGAAATTATTGGAGAAATCTACAAACGTGTCGCCAAACAAAGGCGTTTCTAGAACAACCATGCCCAGTGGTTTCGAAAAATCTCTTACATTTTTCGAAGCTCCACTGCGGCATGCTGACCAGGGCTTTAACCGGCCACTGCAAACTCAATTATCACATGGCAACTATTCAGCGCGCTGAGTCTTTTTCATGTGATCTTTGTGAATCCGACTACGGAACCTCATATCATCTGATATGCAACTGTCCAGCGGTAGCGCAATTGCGATTTCGAGTCTTCAGCCGTCCTTATATAGACGAAACCATGTTTGGTCGACTGAAACTCAGAGACATACTAAAGTTTCGTATCCAATGTGGTAAAGAGCTTTAGGCTTATTCGCAGGCAAGTTGAACTACTTGTGAGTTTAACTTACCTGTTGTTTATTTTTGTTTTGTGTTGTTATTTTTCCCACCCTTCCAATTCTACTTCCCCACACCCCCTTGTCCTTTCCTTCCGCTCAGGAAATGATGAAAACACACGGCAAGGCACAAATCCCCGACTATGTCCGGGGAACGTGCCATTTGAGCCAATATATTCTGATTCCTGATTCCAAACCAATTCAATGGGAAAGCGAAAAAATGGCCCATAAAATAGACATACAAACGAATTATCTAAATTCCTCAATCAATGCATTGTGGTGGGAAAACTCAATTTTCCTAAAGGGGTTATATATTGTACTGAGCCAAAAAAATCGAATTTTTTTTGAATCGATTTGAAGTTTATACTTTACTCAAATTTCCAACGCGACTGAGAACTAAGAAATCAACGCTTTTTCTTGAAAAGGGCGATACTATCAGTGACACCATTCAAACAAAATCAACAGTGAATATTTCCAGACTTGGTTTTATTTCCTATTTCAGAACTATTGTGATTTTTCCATCCTAGATTGCATGATTCAGTGATCGAAACCCAAAACTTCATAAAGTATTTGAAATTATTAAATTAAAATTTGTTTTTGCTATTGAAATTGACAAAATGATGGAGTCGCCCCTTTGGCGATTGTTTACAGTTTCGCCCGTTGTATTTTTTGCTGTAGTTTAAGAAAGCAATATCGTAGAATCCAAATTTTTAGGTTAATTTGTTGCGTTTCAAAGCCCTCATTCGCATGTATGAAAAAAGCCTTATGTTTACATTTGTAAGTATCGCCCTTTTCACAAAAAAGCGTTGAAATGAAATCGCAGCTCCTGATATCACGCTATCTCTGAAGTGCATGCGTGCATAGTTCCAAATTTTACTTCGACATCGACTTTTTCTAAAGGTGACTTCCCAGTAGCATCCTTGATTTGAATTATTATCGCTAATCCTAATGCCAAAGAATAAATAAAAACCTCTCGAAAACGAACCGTTTGGGAAAATCATCATCATTACTGAAATTTTCATTTTCACGAAACTTTTCGATAACCTTCCGTCACTTGCGTTAATACACTGGGTGCACAGTAGGGTGGGGCATTGTTATATGGAAAAACGTAATCATAGCCCCATCAACCGAGCACAGCACTTTTTTGGTTCCTTTTGGAGTCCCAAATAACTGTGCAAAATTTGGGGTCGATTGGTGTTGATCCAGCGTAGCGCATTGCGTTTGAAATTTGTATGGAGATTAGTATGGGAAAACCTACATTTTTGCATTTTTAATTCTACAGACTACAATTCTTCCGTTAGTATGCAAACAAATAGATGGAAGTGTAGTCCAGGATATGCTGAACAACTTTGCCGAAGGATGTATATTGTTAAATGCCAAAAATCATTTTTATTGCCAACACTGCGGATGTACCAATGGTATTTCCTATATAGCATTCCGAAATAACATTATATATTTTAGTTTTACCACATTGGTATGTTTGAATGAATTATTCAAAAGCCTTAGATCAATTTCATGAGCGTAGGTAGTTGAGCAATAGGGCGTAATGAGGGGTGAGGGGGGATGGGGAGGGGGGGGGGGTGGACTTTAATATGTAGAAATTCGAACTGAAATGTTGTCGAGTTGGAATGTTCAGATGAATTATTTCAAAACAATTACACAATGTCCTACGCATAATAGTAACGATGAAATAAAACATACTGTATCCCTTTGCCTTGACTTTTATCAATAGAAATTACGTTACAGACTGAATCAACTGATGTCGAGTTGATATGTCAGAGGATTATATTTCGGTTTAATACGCATTATGATTTGATAGCATGCTCATTTCTATACTGTTCGATCACGAGGCGTCAAGCTAATTTCTGGATTTCAACATGAAATCCACCAGATCCTTACAACAATTTTTGCTTCAGGTGATCGAACAGCATCGAAATGAGCATCCCATCAAATCATAGTGCCTATTAAACTGAAATATAATCAATGCAATCCTCTGACATATCAACATATCCTCCCCATCCCCCCTCACCCCTCATTACGCCCTATTGCTCAACTACCTACGCTCATGAAATTGATCTAAGGCTTTTGAATAATTCATTCAAACATACCAATGTGGTAAAACTAAAATATATAATGTTATTTCGGAATGCTATATAAAATACCATTGGTACACCCGCAGTGTTGGCAATAAAAATTATTTTTGGCATTTAATTCGATGTATCGAACTTTGAACGGCTATAACATGGCTTAGAGACATTCTAACAATATACATCCTTCGGCAAAGTTGTTCAGCATATCCTGGACTATACTTCCATCTATTTGTTTGCATACTAACGGAAGAATTGTAGTCTGTAGAATTAAAAATGCAAAAATGTAGGTTTTCCCATACTAATCTCCATACAAATTTCAAACGCAATGCGCTACACCGGGTCAACACCAATCGACCCCAAATTTTGCACAGTTGTTTGGGACCCCAAAAGGAACCAAAAAAGTGCTGTGCTGAAAAAACGATCATTTTGCCCCACCCTAGTGCACAGTGCTCTGAAAATCTAGCGAAATCGTCTTAAGGCACCAGCGGGTCTAATTCAGAGCTATCTGCGCGGCGAGTTAAATCCGTAAAGAATACTAAATATTAATTTCTATTCCATAATTTTCAGTTCAGCAATTCGAGATCGTGCTCAGCGCAAGCCATGAAAAATAGACTACGTTGTGAAGCGATGGTCACTTAAAAAATCACGGTTTAATAAAAAATAAAACTATTAAAAAATTTCAAATAGTTTATAATTTTCACAAACTTATTAGGAAAAATTGTTTAATAAGCTTTCGTAATATTGTGTAGGAAAAAAGCTGAAAATTTCAGTGTTTTCTCTATCTGCAACATATAAACTCTTAAGTATACCAATTAATTGGTATACGAATTGGAATAGGTTCGCCAAATTTTAGAAGAAGTCTATAAAATAACATAAAAATTGTTGTAGTTCGATGCAATAAAAAATCCCCAAAAATGAAATGTACCCACGGTGTTCCTAAAACCGTTATTAACAAAAAAAATACCATAAATTTGTCATACGGCATTCGAAAGATACAGTATCCAAGCATCTTCTCAGTGAATTTCAAAATGATCCATCGAGAGATTCGGGAGAAATTGCGATTTGAAGTTTTATGACACGTTTCATAAGGCTACCAGCAAACACCCACGGGTTTGGTCCTATCTCTATAAACAAAAAATATTTGTCTACTTATTTAGTAAATGGCATTCGAAAGATATAGTAATCAAGTATATCCCCTGCAAGTTTGAAAATATTTCATTGACAGAATCGAAATTTATAACGGTTTGGATGTGGTATGCGGTCATAGATGGGTTTTCTACCAGACTTCAAGCGTGAATCCATGTTTGTTCATTGACTATATAGATTGTTCATACGTGTCACGATTTTTAAAGGAAAATCTTACCATTTAATTACACAAATATAATGTACAAAAAGTGTTATTTATATGGTGCACTGAAAAAATATGAAAATAGAGTTGTCTACCAAACGTTAAATATAATGCGTAATTTAAAAAAATGGATAAAAGTCGGAATGTTTACTTCAAAAGGCCATATCTCAATGGTTTGTTGACCGATTCTAGCTATTTTTTCATTATTGAACAAGTAGACGTTTCATCGTTAATTTTCATTCAAAAGAATATAAATAGAGTTACCTACTTCAAACAATAGACAACATAATTATCCTCAACTATATGTATTATCACTATTTAGTGAATAATTTTATATTCAAAACGACGACCTATCAATTTCTATACATTAATTGAATGCAACGAACGTAAAATACAAATCATGGAAAAATAAAACCATAAATTTAAAAAATATGAAGGTATTTGCTGATTCAGATCAATTTATGTTATGATACGGTTTTTGTTGGAAATTTTGTACAATCGTGATTCGCTGGTTGGGTTGACAGATGTTAAAACTGGTCAAAGGGGATGTTATTAGTACAAGTTCATCTGCTCATATCTCTAACTATTGTCAGTTTTATTGTCGAAACTTACCATGAGAATTTGACATTCAGATGTTTATACAGCAATTGCAATCAACTAGTACATAAAAATGGATAGGCCGCTATTTTTAAACAAAAATATTCACTAAATAATGATAATACATATAGTTGAGATCAATTATATTGTCTATTTATTGATGTAGATGACCCTATTTTATATTCTTCTTAATGAAAATTAACGATGAAACGTCTACTTGTTCAATAATGAAAAAATAATTAGAATCGGTCAACAAACCATTGAGATATGGCCTTTTGAAGTAAACATTCCGACTTTTATCTATTTTTTTTTTAATTTACACATTATATTTAACATTTGGTAGGCAACCCTATTTTCATATTTTTTCAGTGCACCATATGAATAACACTTTTTGTACATTATATTTATGTAATTAAATGGTAAGGTTTTCCTTTAAAAACCGCGACACGTATAAACGATCTAAATAGTCAATGGACAAACATGGATTCACGCTTGAAGTCTGGTAGAAAACCCATCTATGACCGCATACCACATCCGAACCGTTGTAAATTTCGATTCCGTCAATGAAATATTTTCAAACTTGCAGGGGATATACTTGATTAATATATCTTTCAAATGCCATTTCCTAAATAAGTAGACAAATATTTTTTGTTTATAGAGATAGGACCAAACCCGTGGGTGTTTGCTGGTAACCTTATGAAACGTGTCATAAAACTTCAAATTGCAATTTCTCTCGAATCTCTCGATGGATCATTTTGAAATTCACTGAGAAGATGCTTGGATACTGTATCTTTCGAATGCCGTATGACAAATTTATGGTAATTTTTTTGTTAATAACGGTTTTAGGAACACCGTGGTACCTATTAATGTGAAACACAGTGAATAATACATACAATAAAGACCAATTTTTATCAGTCTCATGGTGTATTTTAGGCTGACCAAATGGGGACATTGATTAAATCGGGCATTTTTTTTTCCTTTATAGTAAGCTGTTAAAATATTCTTCCCGTCCCTTGTTTTAGTCTAATAACTATTTCTGATTATGATGAACTTTTTATTTTTGCATATTTCCATCTTCATGATAAGGAAAACATGCTAAAGAAAGGATTTACTCGAATTCAGTCTTGTTCGTCTGCTTGAGCCCATCAAACATATGTTCATATTTGGCTGATAAAATCGGGGTTTCAATGTATTATAATAGATATTCAGCTTTCGAAGAAGTTTCTTGTGAACGAGTGTAGAACGACTTTGTTTCTACTTACTTGAAGTCAGCGGCGTAGCCAGAAATTCGGTTTGGTGGGGGTTTGGTGAAAATCAAGCTTACTGTCCAAACGGCATGATTCCGAAACCGCAATTTTTGAAGGTTTAAAATTATGCAGAATTAATTTTTCAGAAAATAGTAACAGAGTTCGTGTCTTTAGCGAGTTTGTTGAGACTTTATTGTAGTCATGAATATTAACCTGAGAAAATTCACCATAAATACTTCTTCTAAATTATTTTATCAAATGATGCGCTGTTTAACGTTTGTAAAGCTCATCGAAGATACTAAACCTCCGAAATTGGAGGTTTCAAAATGATGTTATCTTGACCTTAAATTACTGTTTTTGAACATTTGACCTATACATATATTTGGTCATACAACAAAAATCAAATGCTCATCAAAATCGATCAGGACTTGCTAAAGTCGAATGGAAATCGTAATTTTTCATAAATTTCTCTCTACATTCGGAAAGTGTTATCCTAGTTATTAATCATATTACGTTTTCGTCTCAACTCGACGCATTCTTAAAATAAAAACCTGTTTTAATTCACCTAGTGGTGCAATTGTGTTTTTCTCATTTGTCCAGGCTACGATTCCATGGCTGGTTATGTTCAATACAATGGTGGATATGAATATTACATGTTCAGTACGATTTGCACATACATACAATGGATCGACAGCCACGACTTGAGATACTATGTGATACTGAAACATCGCTTGAAACCAGCGGCGGATCATGGAGAAAGATCTGGGAGGTCTGGGTCCTGCCGAAAATTTTCAACTTGTTAAGAAATTTTAAACTAGTTTTAATTTTAAAGTAGCAATCCCTCACTGCGTACTCCCTCCGGGCCGGTATGATTGACGATTTTTAGAGTGATTGCACAACCTTTCTATATGAGAAAGGCAAAAATGTATCAAAGTCAATTTTTGTCAAACATTATTTTTTTCGAGTTTACATCAAATTTCAATGTTTCATGCATTTTAAAGTCATTTGGCATCAAAAATACAAATTTGATTTTGAAAATTTTTCATTTCATTTTATATGGGAATTTTCTGTGTGATTGCACTCTTCAACTCGTAACTCCGGAACCGGAAGTCCCATCAATAAAAAATTCAATAGTAGCCGATGGGAAGGTTGTAAAATTAAAGGTTGTGCAAATCGGTCCAGCCATCTCTGAGAAACAGAGGTCACATTTTTTCCACATACACACATACACACATACATACACACACAGACATTTTCCGACCTCGACGAACTGAGTCGATTGACATATGACACTCAGCCCTCCGGGTCGGGATTAGATTAACGAATTTTAGAGTGAATGAGAAAGGCAAAAACATTTTTAGCAAATGTTGAAAGTTATGCATTTTTTGGTGAGCAGTTCTATGTTTCATAGACATTAAATCAATTTTAACTTCGCTTCCTATTAAACTAGCTGATCCGACAGACGTTGTTCTGCCTATAATTATTCACTGAAAAATACAACAAAAGCAAAAATAGCAATGCTTGTATATCAAATTTCTATTAATTTCAATTCCAGTGAGGTGATTCCAATTGTAAAACCTATGTCCTATAATATACGTTATGATCAACAATGCTTTTATTTGTGCCTATCTCTATAAACAGTAACAATTCTGTCGACGGTACTTCGAATTTATTCCGGTGCTTTTCAATGACTTATTTTCATTTTCAAAGTCGAATCGGAATTTGAATCCGTTTGAATCATGGGAATTCGTTTGTTTCCACGAAGCATCGCTGCATTCATACTCTCCTTTGTGAATAGTGCCTTCATACACGTTACTTATCACGTTATCAGCTCTCTCGCCGCTCTTTTAAATGTATGTAAGCAAGGTTTATCATAAAATAGAACTTTTTAACAAAAAAAGCACCGTCGCATAAAAACTGGACCCAATAGCACATCAATGACATTTTAAAACGTAATTAACTATAATGACAAATTATGCAAGCAATCCTAAGCTAAAACTGCCCCATTTGCACAAATAGGTAGATTAAGAAAATGTTAATATTTTGTGATCCTGCTAAAGAACATTTCACAGAAAATAATACGATAATCAAAGAAATCCATCATGTCGTTCTTGAGTTATGCGATGATACACGGAAACCATTTCATTTATATATATATATATATATATATATATATATATATATATATATATATATATATATATATATATATATATATATATATATATATATATATATATATATATATATATATATATATATATATATATATATATATATATATATATATATATATATATATATATATATATATATATATATATATATATATATATATATATATATATATATATATATATATATATATATATATATATATATATAGATATTCAGCAAAAGGTACATATAAGAGAAAAACACAATTGCACTAATAGGTGGATTGGGAAAATTTCAATATTTGATTTTTATGTCAAAGAATCTTCCACAGAAAATAACCAACAAAATAATGTAAAAATCAAAGAAATCCGATATCTCGTTCTTGAGTTATGCGATGACACATGGAATCCATTTCATTTTTATATATAGAGATATCCAGCATAAGCTGCATGTATGAGAAAAACACAATTGCACTGATGGGTGGATTAGGAAAACTTCAATATTTGATTTTTATGTCAAAGAACCTTCCACAGAAAATAACCAATAAAATAATGCAAAAATCAAAGAAATCCGATATCTCGTTCTTGAGTTATGCGATGACACACGGAAACCATTTCATTTTTATATATTGAGATATCCAGCAAAAGGTGCATATATGAGAAAAACACAATTGCACTAATCAGTGGATTAGGAAAATTTCAATATTTGATTTTTATATCAAAGAACCTTCCACAGAAAATAACCAACAAAATAATGCAAAAATCAAAGAAATCCGTCATCTCGTTCTTGAGTTATGCGATGACACACGGAAACCATTTCATTTTTATATATAGAGATATCCAGCAAAAGCTGCATGTTTGAGAAACACACAATTGCACTAATAGGTGGATTAGGAAAATTTCAATATTTGATTTTTATCTCAAAGAACCTTCCACAGAAAATAATCAACAAAATAATGCAAAAATCAATGAAATCCGTCATCTCGTTCTTGAATTATGCGATGACACGGAAACCATTTCATTTTTATATATAGAGATATCCAGCAAAAGCTGCATGTATAAGAAAAGCACAATTGCACTAATAGGTGAATTAGGAAAATTTCAATATTTGATTTTTATGTCAAAGAATCTTCCACAGAAAATAACCAACAAAATAATGCAAAAATCAAAAAAATCCGATATCTCGTTCTTGAGTTATGCGATGACACACGAAAACGAATTCATTTTTATATATAGAGATAGATAGATGTGCTTATATATGAGAAAAGCATAATTGCACTAATAGGAGGAATATCAAAGATTTACAGATTTTATTTCTATCTAACATTGTTGTACATAAAATTTCCAACAAAATGAAGAACAAATTGCGCACATCCATCATGCCGTTCTTAAGTGATGCGCGGTCTTACGTACGCCAACTTTGTTTTTTTTTTATATATATATATATATATATATATATATATATATATATATATATATATATATATATATATATATATATATATATATATATATATATATATATATATATATATATATATATATATATATATATATATATATATATATATATATATATATATATATATATATATATATATATATATATATATATATATATATATATATATATATATATATATATATATATATATATATATATATATATATATATATATATATATATATATATATATATATATATATATATATATATATATATATATATATATATATATATATATATATATATATATATATATAGATAAAGACCCTTTTTTCAGTACATCTCTACAAAAGCGAGCTCAATTTGAAAAGAAATCTGAGGATTTTGATTGATTACAGAACTCTGGAATTTTCTATTGGAATGTTTTCAGGCAAGAATTTGATATTGATGCTCTTTGACAACCGTGAAATCAAGACCAATAGATCAGTTTGTCTTCACATCTCGCCCTGAGCAGAAGCAAAAAATCGTCCCGCGCAAGTGAAACAGTCAATTCTACCTAAAAATCAATCGGTGCCTATCACACAAGCAGTCCATATAACAATAGCCTATACCTACTGTGCGATTTAGTGATGAGTGACGGTGCCCAGCAAAAAGCAACCCAGCTGCGGTTGAACTGTGATGCTGTTGATTTTTCGAAATGCCCCGTAAGACCAGCCATTCGGGAAGTGGAACAGTTATTAAAAGTGCAGATGAAACTCAATCTGGCTGAAGTGAAGTCCCTACAAATGCATCATATCAAACATTGCGTGCTGATTTCGTTCAACAACATTAACCAAGCTGAGTCATTCGCCTCGCGAAACAACATGCAGCACACCGCCGAATGCGGCAATGTTAAATATAGCATTCCCGTATACATCGAGAACGGCGCTGTAGAAGTTCGTGTCCATGATTTGGCTACGCGTACCCCTGACGGCGCGATTAAAAAATGCTTGCAAAAATACGGAGAAGTAGACTCCGTTACACATGAGACTTGGAGGAATTTTTTCCCGGGCATCCCTAACGGTGTTCGTGTGGTGAGAATGCGTGTGACCAAGCCAATTCCCTCATACATAACCGTCATAGCGTTAGGAAGTGACGATGTTCTCATTCATCAAACATCACTAGTCACGTACCCAGGGCAAATTCCTACGTGCCAGTTCTGCACGAAGAAGCTGCACCTCGGAAAACCTTGCGTAGAAACTGTTAAGGAAAACTCAAATCTAACTGAAATCAGCACACAACCATCTTACGCTAAACCACTAACAGCTGCAAAACCAACATCTATGGATCAAGCACCAACAACCAGCAACAACAACAACGAAACGAATGCCAATAACGAACATACTAAAACGACCCTTAAGAGTAAAACACAAACTGGAACATCCGACTGCGAGCAGCAGGAAAGTAGTACGGATGAGGACATGGACGTGAACGATAACGCGAAAGACAAACGAAATGAACCTCAACTTGCAGTGGACAACACTGGCAATATTTCGCCCCCTAGAAAAAGGATCTCAACACGCAGCAGAAAGCTGCGCCTGAACGAGACCAAAAATTTAACGTAGCTGTTTTTTTTTATTTATTGTAAAAAAACAAACAATCGGCCTCGTCGAGCTACCGCATTTGGGCCTAAATAAATTAATTAATTATAAAAAAAAGACCAATAGATCAGTTGCATATCAGGACCCCATTCCGACAATTTATCAAAAGTCCTCATGATGTTTACAACAACAGGTTATCAATGTACGGATCAAATAATTGTTATTGTAATAGTGAATTAAATCAGTCAGCATCAATAAATTTTCAATTTCAATCCAATATTTTTTTTTTGGGTGGGGTGGGGGTGGGGTTGTGTAACCCAGTCTATGTATGCCTACCATACCATACAAGAATGACTTGTATGACCGAGGTGTGATAGCGCACAAGTATGGCCGCTCTCGCCATCTGTTGGTCGAAAGTTACGGTGCCGATAGCGCGTGGATAAACTTATCTCTTGGCACCATTCAAATTTGTTCATCTGATCAACTCGAACGAAGTGAGTGATTTGAAAAACCAACCTTTTGCCTGGATTGTTTTCCCCAACAATCGGTAATTTGTAAAGGCTATTTTGCCTGCGATTTGAAAGGAAATTCTTTGTCCCATCTCATTGCACCAGAGCAGCGATCAGTAAAGCGGGTCTGAGATTACCCATACCGCACGCGTAGCCTCACTTTAGTGGAGATTGTTAGCTAGTTCACACCGATATACCAAGCGTGAATAAAGTGATAGCCACGAAGACTGAATCTGTGAACAGTCTTAGCAGTATAAGGTGAGCAAGCTAAAGTACTTTCAGAGCTTAAGTTTTAAAATTGTACTGTTAATTATAGATAATTATTAACGACAGAAGCATTATTTAAAAAAACGGTGAGAGTTAGTCATACAAAATTCGGTAAGCTACATACCACATTGAACGTTAGGTGAGACCATACTAATTTCCCCGTTGAATAGGTAAACCCCATCAACGTGGGGTGTTTGCGTAGGCTGGAAAAGCGCATGAACTTGCTGTCACACGGCGTGCTAGCATCGCGGGCGCACCCCGAATCTCGATATTGTTTGCGCAAGGAGAACCACGTGCGAGAGGCAACGTTAAACCCGCTTCTCTAACTGCTCGATTTCGTCTGAAACATAACCCGAGCTGCTTGAAAACGCCTGCTGGTCCCGCTAAACCACCGGCTGCGTGATCTCCACATTCAAGCCTTGCTCCGACCGTTACATGTGGTCAACAATCGAATCGGGCCGAAAGTCCTCGCAACGTAAAGTTCACCACTTGCTTCACCGTGCCTACTGTGACCGCCGATATACACCGCCTACATCGAGATCGTGAAGGATCGCCGTTGGAGATTGTGGCAAGTACTGTACCAAGAAAAAAAGAAGACCATAGTGTTACGCTAGTTGAAAACCATGTACTCAGGTTTAGGCTAGGTTGCATACCTGCAGGTAAAATATAGAAGAGCTCTAAACAGTTAACTAAATATACCTTCTTCGCTAAAGTGATCGATTCAAATATTAGCTGTAAATTTCGATGATTTGCTAGAGGCCCAAGAATTATCTTTCGAATCGGTGTCCATAAGTTGGTCGTTCGGATTGGTCAAATGTTCCAGAGTGTTAGAGCCACTTTTCAACTCGCCCTTTGACGGAGTCTTATAGCCGGACTCAATCTGCGTCGGCAGCCTCCTTTTGATCAAGGAGTGGCGCAGAAGCTGCTGTACGTTGTGTGCACGCACAAACGTTACATTTGGCGCCCAACGTGGGGCCCACGACGAAAAGATAGATAATTCTTTGTATTTGCAGTTCATTTGGGTTATTCTGTAGTTAGCATGAAATTAGTATTTTCCAAGTTTTTTAGTAGTTACAAACAACAATTCTGAGCGTAAATTAGTTAGTTTCGCACCATACAGTATATTTAAGTTTCGGATTGGTTTAGGATAGAGCAAGATACAGTTGAATTACTGAATCATTTTGTTTCAGATTAACTTTACAATTCTTTGATTACTTAAAAAGTTATTGCATCATTTTTAATGGAGCTATATCGTATAAATGCCAATGATCTCGATAAAGATGAGATTGATTATGAACTAACGATCCGATCGTACCCAGTTGAAGGGACGTTCAGGAATCAGAATATATTGGCTCAAATGGCACGTTGAAGGGACGTTAGAATCTCGGCGTCGTACTTTGCGTAGTCTGTTACGAGAGCGCGATTTTGCCGTTTATCCACAGGTCACAGATGACATGATGGACGCTGATTATGATGCCGTGCCTGTGAAAATACAGCAGATTGAGCGCATGTTAATGAACGGCCCAAATCCGTCCTGCCTATCAAGATTAGTACATTACCATATGAGAGTACGGAGATTTGTGACCGTAGATCCGGCTCAACAAGAAAAGCCGTTACTCTTGTTGGACTTGATAAATCGAATGGGCCAGCGATTCTACGCCATTGATTCGGACAGCTTGTCAAGGTATGTTCCAGCCATGGAAATGCCACAGCCCTTATCGGCCTCACTATAACCAAATCCCCAACGATTCTTAGCGGGCCCAGTAAGAGATAATCCGATCGCGTCGCGCAAGCCAACGTCAAATTTATTTCCGGTGGATTCATCCCTAGATGATGACCATCAGCAAGATACGATGAAATTAAGGATGTTCGAGGAGACAGTTGGAGGGAAAGGACCACGAACGTCTCTTTCATCGGTTTCCCAGGCTAGAGATGGCAGGATTTACCACATGCCCGAAAGTACACTAGAGCTACTACCTCCGCAAAAAAAAGTTGCGAGCCATTCGACGCTTAACCGCTCCGGCAGGCTTGTTCAATGAGCCGCCCGGTCTATTTCAACCGTCCGCAAGGGACGAATGCCCGAAAACTCCAGAGGCGTTCGGAGGTAACAGTCTCGGAATTGATGCCGATGCTGGATCCCAGCTATTCCAGGAGAGATTTGCCATGAACCTTACGGGGGGAAGGTCAATTCCAAAGAAAAATCGAACGGCAGACTCGGTTCCCACTCGCAAAACTGCTCCCGAAAAGGAACCAGAAATAAATGAATATGTTCATGTGTCGGAGATAGAAGCGTACTTAAGATCTTACATTCATAAACAGCTTAACCCTGTCCCGAAGTATGTTCTGGTGAATGAGACGGCCATCTCCAATCTTGCAAATGAAATCACGAACGCGCATCTCGATGATGCTGAAGTGTTCCAGATTTCCCACGGCTCTTCTCACCCGAGGTTCTACAAAAAAAAAAAAGACTGAACTAGAACCACCTGTTCTACTGTCTTCTCGATGGCCAACCTACCGCAGTTCTCCCATTCCAAGAACTAAAAACCTCAATTGGATTCACCCGGCATAACGAACTCACTCTTTCCCACGAAGCCTGGGACAAGGTGTTGGACAGAGTGAGCCAGTTGGGCTGCCGGAAGATATGGGTCGAAATGGCCCAAGCAACGAGCGAGTGTCCTATATGGCTCCCGCTCGGCGACTGCCCCATCAACAATGCGCCATAATAGAGAAGTGGCCTAAATTTACGGGCGATACCAACGCTGTGCCGGTTACCGATTTTCTTCGACAGTTAGACATTTTATGTCGATCATACGCAATCAGCAAACAGGAACTCAGAATGCACGCTCGTCTTCTCTTCAGAGACAGTGCCTACGTATGGTAGAGGGGTACCTCAAAATGGGATACGACAACCCGAATAGAGATCGCCTAATCAAAGAAGAGATGAGGAATCGGAAGCAACGGCCCAACGAATTATTTAGTGCATTTTTGACGGACATGGAAATATTGGCGCAACGAATGATTCGAAAAATGTCGGAACGGGATAAGTTTGAAGTAATAGTGGAAAATATGAAAATATCTTACAAACGTCGTCGGGCTTTGGAGCAAATTGATTCCATCGAGCACTTGGCCCAATTATGCTTCCAATTCGATGCCCTAGAGACGAGTCTGTATCAAAATACGACAAAAGCTGCTATAAATCAGATTTCCATCCAGGAAGACGACGATCAAAACGAAAATGAAGAGACGAATATGGAGGTGGTTTGCGCGCTGCAGCCTAAAGCACGGAGACCGTTCCGAAAGGAGTTCACGAAAGACTGAGAAGGACAAATACTGAAAACAATATCACCTGGAGAAGAAGAAGTGATAATGTGTTGGAATTGTGGACGAACGGGACACATGTGGCGAGAGTGCGACCGACGGAAAACTTTTTTCTGCCATATTTGTGGGCATGCAGACACCACCGCCACCGGTGCCCGAACCAGCATCATATTCGACAAGAGGAAGAAAACAAAAAAACGATTAGAAGAGGATAATTTAGGGGATCATTTTCCTCAAGATAATAATATAAGGATTCCCGATTTCACTTATGCTCAGTTCAACAAAGTTTTTCAACTTAATACATCCTTCAACCGATGTCCACATTTTAAAGTTCGAATTTTGAATGAAGAGGTTGATGCGCTAGCTGATACGGGAGCTAACTTATCCGTCATCAGTTGTACAGATTTGATTAGCAAACTAGGCCTCAGATTCCATCCTCTACAACTAAAAGTTTCGACCACCGATGGATCGGCGTACCCGTGTCTCGGATATGTAAACGTACCCTTCTCGTTCCAGAACGCCACACATATAATCCCGACGGTGGTTATTCCTGAGCTCACCAAGCGGTTAATTCTTGGCATTGATTTCTTAGACAAATTCGGGTTTCGACTGATGATCCCGTTAGGAAGTAATGCAACCGATAACATAGAACCGGAAAGTTTGACGTCCGTAAACTTTCTGGACCTATTCCGCGTTGAGAACTATTTCGACGAGCCGCAAGGAGGTTTATGTATTCAGCTAAAACCATGCAAGGAGGACAAGGTATCAATCGACCGAGAACTGGAACCCGACCGAAGCCCAGAAATGCCAACCGTAGACATTCCGGAAAGACTGCCACAAGGTCCTGGTGATCTGAAAACGGAGCATAAACTCAACGACATCGAACTAAGAGCGCTATTCGAGGCAGTAAAATATCTACCAGCCACTAAGAAAGGAAAATTGGGACGGACACATCTAATGAAACATGGAATTGAGCTGTTGCCAGGATCTAAGCCCAAGAAAATTTCATACTACAGATGGTCCCCAATATTTGAAAGAGTGATCGATGAAGAAATAGAGCGAATGAAAAGCCTTGGAGACATCGAGGAATGCGAACAAGCTGTGGATTTCCTCAACCCTTTACTACCAATCAAAAAACTAAACGGCAAGTGGAGAATCTGTCTCGATTCTAGACGGCTTAACCAGTGTATCAAAAAGGACGAATTCCCGTTCCCCAATATGATGGGAATTCTGCAGAGGATTCAAAAGTCCAAATAGTTTTTCCGTTATAGACTTGTCAGAATCATATTACCAGGTGCCACTGGAAGAGAATGCCAAAAACAAAACGGCCTTTCGAACGAACAAAGGGTTATTCCGATTCGTAGTGATGCCGTTCGGTTTAACTAACGCGCCGGCCACGATGGCCAGACTAATGTCTCAAGTACTCGGTCATGATCTCGAACCGCACGTCTACGTGTATCTACACGACATAATTATTTTGGCTAACACGTTCGAAGAGCACTTGCAATTAATCCGAATTGTTGCCAAGCGTTTGCATGAAGCCGGTTTAACAATTAATCTAGAAAAAAGTAAATTTTGTCAGCAAAGGATTCGTTATTTGGGGTACGTTCTTTTCGAGGATGGCTTATCCATGGATGCCAGTAAAATACAACCGGTTCTGGACTACGCTATCCCAAAGACCGTCAAAGATGTGCGTCGTCTGTTAGGGCTGGCCGGCTTTTACCACAAATTTATAAAAAAATATTCCGATATTACCATTCCAATATCGAATTTATTAAAGAAAGGAAGGACCAAATTTGTATGGACTGAGGACGCGAATACCGCTCTAGAAAAATTGAAGTTAGCATTGACCACGGAGCCAGTGTTAGCCAATTCGGATTTTTCTCGACCATTCATCTTGGAAACCGACAGTTCGGACCTAGCTGTTGGAGCGGTGTTAGTGCAAATCCAAGGTGATGAGCCTAAACCGATCGCTTACTTCTCAAAGAAACTGTCGAGCACGCAGAGACGGTACAGTGCAACTGAGCGAGAATGCTCAGCTGTGTTGTTAGGTATTGAGAACTTTAAACATTTTGTAGAGGGTTCACAGTTCATCGTTCAGACTGATGCGATGAGTCTGACCTTTCTGCAAAATATGTCAATCGAAAGCAAGTCCCCGAGGATTGCTAGATGGGCGCTAAAACTTTCAAAGTACGATATGTTGTTGAAATATAAAAAAGGATCTGAAAACATCCCGGCGGACGCCTTGTCGCGTGCTGTATGCTCTTTGGGCATATCATTACCGGACCCATATATCCAGCAACTGAAAAAAGCAATTGAAGACCAACCAACTCGGTACCCCGATTTCAAAATCCTAGACGGAAGGGTGTATAAGTTTATCAGACGATTATCCGAGGAATACACGAAGAAGCACATTTAGGCATGGTTAAAACGTTGGCGAAAGTACGTGAAAAATTCTATTGACCCCGAATGGCCAGCGAAGTAAAACGGTTTTGCAGCGCCTGTGAGATCTGCAGATAATCTAAAGTTCCCAACATGAACGTCACCCCAAGCTGTGCTCTAGACCATGGGAATTAATCTCTATGGATTTCCTGGGTCCCTACCCACGGTCAAAAAAGGGAAATGTTTGGCTTCTGGTTGTATGTGACTTTTTCTCCAAGTTCGTAATGATGCAGTGCATGCGCTCTGCAACTGCTCCGGGCGTGTGTACCTTTGTGGAAAACCTCATCATCAATCTTTTTGGAGCGCCTGGCATTTGCATTACTGATAACGCTCAGGTATTCAAATCAGAAATGTTCCGAAAGCTGCTGAGCAAATATTCGGTGACCCACTGGAACCTGGCAGTGTACCACCCTAGTCCGAATCCGACAGAACGGGTGAACAGAGTCATTGTCACAGCAATTCGTTGCTCACTAAACCAAAAACAAGACCACCGGTATTGGGACGAGTCAGTACATGAAATAGCTAAAGCAATCCGTACCAATGTTCATGACAGTACCGGATTCTCGCCCTACTTCCTAAATTTTGGTCGTAACATGATAAGTACCGGGCAGGAATACGAGTTGCTGCGTAAATCCGGGTCGGATGATAGGACACCACAAACTCTCGGCGATGATATGAAAAAATGTTCTGCATTGTCCAAGAGAACCTTATGAAAGCCTATAAACGATATAGTCAACCATACAACACTCGATCCAACGCAAATCATAAATTCCAGAAGGGAGACATCGTCTGACGTGATGCCAGTATTTGGAAAAAGTTATTAGGGTAGTCGTACTTATCATAGGCCCAAGAAGTGGGAACCAAATTTGCCAATTGATCAGATATTTTTAGGTTAATTAGAATTTACAATATTAAATGCTCAGACATCTCTGAGGTTAGTTTGGGAACAAAACAAAATTTGCCAATTGCTCAGGTATTTTTGGGGTTAATTAGGGTATGCAATATTGAATGCTCAGACATCTCTGAGATTAGTTCGGGATGTATAGCTAAACAAAAAAATGCTCAGATATTTCTGCGGCAAACTTGGGATTATGGAATTTCGGATAATGTATAAGAAAATACTTGTTCAGATATTTCTGAGGAAAATTAGGTGGTAGGAAGCTTAGAATTAAACATTTGCTCAGACATTTCTGAGGTAAGCTAGGAACTAAAGAATACATAGTAAGCTTCTAATGGCCAAGTATAACATTGCACAATAACTTTGGAGAGTATGTGTAAAATAACCCAAAAGAAGTGGAAAAAAACTCTTTTAATTACTGTCGTGCTCCTTTTCATGAACTATTTTCTATAAAAATTTTGAAATTTCTTTTTAAGTTAAAAGAAAATTTCAAAATTTTTGTGTTAGCATGGGCGGTAATGTAACCCAGTCTATGTATGCCTACCATACCATACAAGAATGACTTGTATGACCGAGGTGTGGTAGCGCACAAGTATGGCCGCTCTCGCCATCTGTTGGTCGAAAGTTGCGGTGCCGATAGCGCGTGGATAAACTTATTTCTTGGCACCATTCAAATTTATTCATCTGATCAACTCGAACGAAATGAGTGATTTGAAAAACCAACCTTTTGCCTGGATTGTTTTCCCCAACAATCGGTAATTTGTGAAGGCTATTTTGCATGCGATTTGAAAGGAAATTCTTTGTCCCATCTCATTGCACAAGAGCAGCGATCAGTAAAGCGGGTATGAGATTACCCATACCGCACGCGTAGCCTCACTTTAGTGGAGATTGTTAGCTAGTTCACACCGATATACCAAGCGTGAATAAAGTGATAGCCACGAAGACTGAATCTGTGAACAGTCTTAGCAGTATAAGGTGAGCAAGCTAAAGTACTTTCAGATCTTGAGTTTTAAAATTGTACTGTTAATTATAGATAATTATTAACGACAGAAGCATTATTTAAAAAAAACGGCGAGAGTTAGTCATACAAAATTCGGTAAGCCACATACCACATTGAACGTTAGGTGAGACCATACTAATTTCCCCGTTGAATAGGTAAACCCCATCAACGTGGGGTGTTTGCGTAGGCTGGAAAAGCGCATGAACTTGCTGTCACACGGCGTGCTAGCATCGCGGGCGCACCCCGAATCTCGATATTGTTTGCGCAAGGAGAACCACGTGCGAGAGGCAACGTTAAACCCGCTTCTCTAACTGCTCGAATTCGTCTGAAACATAACCCGAGCTGCTTGAAAACGCCTGCTGGTCCCGCTAAACCACCGGCTGCGTGATCTCCACATTCAAGCCGTGCTCCGACCGTTACACGTGGTCAACAATTGAATCGGGTCGAAAGTCCACACAACGTAAAGTTCACCACTTGCTTCACCGTACCTACTGTGACCGCCGATATACACCGCCTACATCGAGATCGTGAAGGATCGCCGTTGGAGATTGTGGGGTACTGTACCAAGAAAAAAAAAAGAAGACCATAGTGTTACGCTAGTTGAAAACCATGTACTCATACCGGCTTGAACCTTCGTTCGAACCGGTCACAAATCTTGATAGCTCCTGGTTTACCTAGAGTTTTTCAACATCAACAGTCTTTCTCACGGCTACCTATATTTTCGCTCGATCAGTCTTTCTCAAGACTACCTATATTTTTTCGACAATTAGTCTTTTTCAAGACTACCTACTTTTTCTACTCAATCAGTCTTTTTCAAGATTAAAACATTTTTCAAGAACAATTCAGCCTAAAGAAATATTTAATTCTTCCAACATGCCTGGGTCCTTCTAGAAAGGCCGTGTGCCAAAAATTAAAGCTAAACGGAAAAGGGTATCTTCTCCACCCGAAAATTCAATTGACTGCAGCAACTCATTCGATGTTTTATCCGAATGTAAAGCTGATGAAATTTCTAAATTTCCTCGCATTGCGCATAATGCCAATGAGAAGAAAACGCAATTACCTCCGCCTATAACAGTGATGATCTCCGACTTCAAAGCCTTTCGAACTGAGCTTTCGACGTTCCTTCCGGACGTAAAAGTCTCTTTTCAGATTGGCCGAAGAGGAGAATGCCGAGTTTCAGCAGAGAGATTGATTGGCCACAAACGACTACTCCAGTATCTTACGAAGAAGTTATATAAATTTTATGCATATGATTTCAAGACAGATAGACCATTCAAGGCTATCTTGAAAGGGCTACCTCAAGGTCAAAGTTTGGATGGCTTTTCTCCTTCACAAGTTATTCTTATGAAGAGAAAGGCTACCGGCGATGACACGCCAGTACGCTCTGGAATTATCCAGGAGCTATATTTAGTTCATTTTAACCGAAATGAGGTTAATAATTTGAAAGTAATTGAAAAAGCATGTTTTATGTTCCACGTGCGAGTAAAGTGGGAACATTATAGACGACATGGGGGTAGAATTCAAAATCTAACCCAGTGTCGCAGATGCCAAGGCTTTGGGCACGGCACAAAAAATTGTCATTTGGATTCCAAATCTATGATCTGTGGTGATAAGTCGCACACGGAAGATACTTGTCCGGTGAAAAAAAACACGAAAAGTTTTAAGTGCGCTAATTGTAGCGAAAATCATAAATCGAATTGCTGGGGTTGTGCTGTTCGAGAAAAAATGATAAATTCTCGTTCTAGTCAACAAAAACACAAATAAAAAATGTACCTACTTCTTTAGGTACACTTCAAGAAAACACGCCCAAACGTGTTAATCCGATTCAAAATAGATTAACAACTTCTTCTACCTCCGTCACACCATCCTACAATGGAGTGTCATCTTATGCTTCAGTGGCAGGTAGCAATGCCAAAATAACGGCTACAACTACCACGCCCTCAATCTCGTTTGCACCCAACGCTTCCTTTAGTCCAATGGATCTAGGTAGCGTAACGGAAGAAAAATTAAAATACCTACAGGAGGCTATGTTACCTATGATGATTTCCATGTTAAATTCTACCTCCATGTTTGAAGCTTTTCAAGCGGGTTGGGAATTTGCTAACAAAATTGTAATGAAACTAAAGTTTAACAATGACTTTAAATAATCATTTAAATTTATTGAATTGGAATGCTCGTTCATTAAAAACGTGCGAAGACGAATTTTTCAACTTCTTGAGGATACATAATGTGCATATAGCCGTTGTGACCGAAACTTTTTTAAAACCAAATATTAAATTGAAGAGTAACTCTAATTTTGTTATTCATCGATTTGATCGAATTGTTGGATTCGGCGGAGGAATCGCAATAGCGGTTAATCGCAGGATCAAACATTCCGTTACGCCGTCTCTTGACCCCAAGGTGATTGAGAGTTTGGGTATCGAAGTTGAAACTGATCTTGGTATCATTTTTATTGCTCCAGCTTATTTTCCTTTTCAGTGCACTGGCGAGCAAATTAATTTCTTGAAGGGTGACAAAAACTTACAAGAAATCGGTCGAAATTCTTCATAATCGGCGATTTTAACGCCAAACACCGAGCCTGGAATAATGCTCAAAGCAATTCCAACGGTAAACTACTTTTTAATGATTGCTCTGCTGGTTATTGTCGTGACGCTTGGAAGCCATTTTGGAGTCTGCTAAAATTTGGTAGTCTGTCCGCTCGCTTCAAATTTATAACACAGAATCGTTTCTCGCGCCTTCTCCAGCTCTTCGGTAAGATGAGCCAACTTGGTATTCTTCTTTTTCTTATTCAATTTTGTTCCCGAATAGTCCTACGTGCTATTCGTCTGTAAGGAATCCATCAACAATAAATTTGGTTTTGACAGATCAAAGTCACCTTTGTAGCGAATTGATTACACATGCTGACTTTGATTCAGATCATCTTCCAGTAACTTTTTCACTTTCTCAAGAAGCTGTTTCCAATCCGATTAGCTTAGTGTTCAATTATCACAAAGCGAATTGGGAAAGGTGCAAAACTTATATTGAGAATAATTTTAATCATGACCTTGATTTACAAAATAAAGCTGACATTGATATGGCATTACAAAATTTAAGTATATCTATAGTTGATGCTAGAAATTTATCAGTACCAACAACACAGAAAAAATTTAATACTCCTATTATTGACGACGATCTTCAACTTTTTCAACTGATTCACTTGAAGAATGTTCGAAGACGTCAATATCAACGTTCTCGTGATCCTGCTATGAAATGTATCTATCAGGATCTACAAGAAGAAATTAAGCATAGATTCACACTCTTAAGAAACGAAAATTTCGCGAAAGAGGTTGAACAAATCAAGCCAAATTCTAAACCTTTCTGGAAACTTTCTAAGGTTCTTAAGAAACCTCAGAAACCAATTCCAGCTTTGAAGGAAGGTGACCACATACTTCTTACAAACGAAGAAAAAGCTGAAAAACTTGCTCAGCAGTTTGAAAGCGTCCATAATTTTAATCTCAACGTTGTGAATCCTATTGAAACCGAAGTCTTACAAAAATATGAAAACGTTTCAAATCAAGTATTGTCTCTAGACGATATTGTTGAAACAAACTATGATGAGATCAAATCCATCATAGAAAAGTTAAAAAATATGAAAGCTCCAGGTTATGATGGAATTTTCAACATTCTTCTTAAAAACCTTCCCGAAATCACCATGAGATACTTGGTCAAAATATTCAACAAATGTTTTGAATTAGCATACTTCCCTGAAAGATGGAAAATGCCAAGATTATTCCTATTTTGAAGCCAGATAAAAACCCAGCAGAAGCATCTAGCTATCGACCAATTAGCTTACTCTCTTCTATTAGTAAATTATTTGAAAAAATCAAATTGAAAAAATGATGTCACATATCAATGAGAATTCTGTTTTTCTTCCTAAGCAGTTTGGATTTCGTATTGGACATTCAACTGCTCTTCAACTTGTGAGAGTAACTAACATGATAAAGACAAATATCTCAGAGGGCTATTCCACTGGAGTTGCTCTTCTAGACATCGAAAAAGCTTTTGACAGTGTTTGGCACAAAGGTTTAATTGCCAAAATGTGGGATTTCAATTTTCCAATTTACATAATAAAGATAATTAAAAATTGTCTTACTAACCGTACCCTACAGGTTTCTTATCAGAATTGTAAATCTAATAAGCTGCCCGTTAAAGCAGGCGTCTCTCAAGGATCAAGCATCGCACCAATACTTTACAATATTTTTACCTCTGATCTTCCACAGGCTGCAAAAAGTCACTTTTCTGTGATGATACTAGCATCTCAGCCACTGGGAGGAGTCTTCATATTGGCTGCAGTCGACTGCAACGAAGCTTGAATATTTTCAATGATTACCTGAAAAAATGGAAAATTTCCACTAATGCGGCAAAAACACAATTGATTGTGTTTCCGCATAAACCAAGAGCTTCTTCTCTTAAACCAAATAATAACCATATTATTAAATTTAATGGTTTGAATTTAACGTGGACAGATCAAGTTAAATACTTGGGTTTGATTTACGATAAAAAAAACTCACTTTTAAAGATCACATTGAAGGAATCAAAACAAAATGCAACAAATATATAAAATGTTTATACCCTCTTATAAATAGGAATTCTAGGCTCTGCCTAAAGAACAAACTATTAATTTATAAACAAATATTTAGACCGGCAATTCTATATGCAGTGCCTATCTGGGCAAGTTGTTGTGCTACTAGGAAGAAAACGCTTCAAAGGATTCAGAATAAAATTCTGAAAATGATTTTGAAGCGTCCTCCCTGGTTTAGTACAAATGAGTTGGACAGACTTGCAAACATAGAAACATTAGAAATTATGACGAACAGTATTATAAGCAACTTCCGACAAAAATCGTTGCAATCTTCAATTGTAACGATTAGCTCTCTTTATAGTTTATAAGTTAGTTTGTAAGATTTGTTTAGCTCCTTATTCAGAAAACAAGTAGGTTTAAAACATCCTACTGAAAAAAATACTTAACTGCGAAAGCATATTATATCTTAATAATAATTAACTGAATCATGTAAACAATAGGGATGAAAAGTCACCACTTGTGGCTGAACACCCAGCATACTAAATTAGAAATGTAATGCAAACAAAACAATATAATCAAATAGAAAATAATATATAAAAAAAACCATGTACTCAGGCTTAGGCTAGGTTGCATACCTGCAGGTAAAATATAGAAGAGCTCTAAACGGTTAACTAAATATACCTTCTTCGCTAAAGTGATCGATTCAAATATTAGCTGTAAATTTCGATGCTTTGCTAGAGGCCCAAGAATTATCTTTCGAATCGGTGTCCATAAGTTGGTCGTTCGGATTGGTCAAATGTTCCAGAGTGTTAGAGCCACTTTTCAACTCGCCCTTTGACGGAGTCTTATAGCCGGGCTCAATCTGCGTCGGCAGCCTCCTTTTGATCAAGGAGTGGCGCAGAACCTGCTGTACGTTGTGTGCACGCTCAAACGTTACAGTTGTATGGTGTTAAACCCCAAAACCTTCTCTTGGCTACTCCGTTGCTTTTAGTTGTTTATTTCGCTTTTCATTTTCCGATATGTTTCAGATCGATCCGATGGTTATAAGTTAGAAAAATTGTCAGAAGGTTCGCACAAATGAACATTTTTGCACTGATAAGTTATCAAGTTCCTTCCAGACAACTTGGAAGTGTTCGGTGATTATTTCTAGCGGTTGTAGATAGAAAAATGAAATACAAAATTCGTTTTATCAAAATAATGTTTGGCTTATTTCAATGGATTACTACTATATTGAACTATAAATAGTCGACAAAGAGTAATCAACAAATACCAAGCCATAACTTTTAAAGTATTCAACATAGATATTTGAAGTCTTCAGTAAAATTATTCGCAAAAGTAAGAGCTACAAATTTGCTGAAGGCATCATTTCGATATAATCACTTCAAAAAAAATTGTGAAAATATCTCACTCATTGTGGGATTAATCAGCAAAAGCACAAAACCAAAAGAAAGGGCATATTTTCTCTATTAAATTCTCCGAAGATACTATTGACCTAAAATAAGCCGTTTTGGCGTTAATAATAGATTACATGTTTTTGGTCATATTTCTGGCAATGGGAAATGATAAAAATCTGTCGTCCGCATTTAATGTTAAATACCGTACAAGGCTCATCTACCGATCATTAGCCATTTTCACTTTCAACCTTCATTAAAAAATAAGATTAAAAGATAAATGAAATAGATGTCCACTTTGAACTAAAGTATTTAAACCACTACTGAGGAAAAATAAGATAAATTTACAATTCGTGGAAAGTGAAAAATAGCCAAAACGATCAACTAGTCTAGAGCGCTGTTCGCCGATCAATACAAATAATGAATATCCATTCACCGATCACATGGACATCGATTCACCGATCACTTGTTATTGCTCATTTTCTGGCCGAATAACAGTTTATAAATGAAATTTTTAGTAATTTCTAAGGAGGTTTTATTGTTTTGAAAATTCACATTTACAATTTTCAGAAAATTTACAGGAAAAACTAATTAATCCATCTAACAGTGTGACGAAACTTTATACCACTTAACATATGTATTATTTGTAAAATTGATTATGAAAATGTTCTCAACCAGGAAAATTGATCAGTTCACTTGAGTGCGGATTACGGATAGTTCCTTCTAGTTGTTGAGTTTTTTTTTTACCTTGAGTGTGGGGTTTGTTCAGAAAACGAGGGCAGAACTTGCACCAGAGAGATAGCTATTATTTGGGTGTTTTTTTCATTGTTTCGCATAAACAAATCATCCTGGTTCTTGTAAATGTCAAGTTGCTTACTCAAATCCGTGTGGTTTGTTCAAGAGTAAAATCCAGTTTGTTCAGACGGGCATACAGTTCGAACGGATTGGGTTCTTTCAAGGGAATCTTCGTCCATGACATTAGCGATGATATTTACCATGTGATACTTATAAACACTTTTACATGAGATTTTACCGCTGGGATTCCTCTGTCAAAAGATATGTCAGTTTTTGCTTATCTAAATCGAAACTAAAGCTCTCACAGTTCTGTTTATCAACCATACTCTGCCGAAAACACCAAACTTGCCTGATACATACCCAAGAAAGTTCGTTCAAAGAATATGGCATCCTGCCTCACTGCACAGTGGGACGAGCCCGGACTTAAGTCCATATATGAAGGTTGTGCGTAGGGTTGTGGTACCGGTAATACCGGTACCGAAAATCCCGGAAATACCGACCCATTTTTGGTACCGTAATACCGGTACTGAACAAAAGCCAGTACCGGTATTTTCGGTACTATACAATTTTTTATGACAAATATGTTAACTCTGCAGGGGGATCTGTTTCAAAATATCGGTCTGCAAGATAACGTTTAATTATATTAATTTTCCTTCTAGATAAATCGTTGAGATAACACCTTTGTGTGGGAATGAGGTGGGGCAACCATCATAATAATTCTAGAAGTTAAAGTTTTATTAGCGACATTCTGATTGGTTTCCATTATTTACTGGGTGGCGCGTAATAACACTATGGTCTAAGTCATGTCTGTATTTGGTTTGCTCTTAAACCTTTATATATAATAGAACGAACAGCGATTTAGTAGCTAACAGTTTTAGACTTGATGAACTGCTTCAAATGGGGCGATTTGTAATTATTGGTGATCGGAAAATTCAGCAAAACTCCATAGTTTACAGGAAAGCAAAGAGCCTGGATATGCGTTAGAGAATAGTAGGCAAACGACATAAAGGTCGAAACCAATTTTCAGAAAAGCAAGAGAGGAAATGCGATTAACCTGCTCGGATTTACTGCCATTCTCGCTTTGATTTACTGTTGTTAATAGGGTTTCATACATTTACCATCTGTTCAAGTCGACGAAAGTCGCACCACTTAGCAGTCATTGATTTCAAAGTGGCCTAAATTTCGAAATCAAAGAAGGTGCCCTATACAAAAAATATCTTCTGTGAAATGAGTCTTGCCATTCCGAAGCAATTAAAAACAATAAACATGTTTTGACGTAGGACTTACGTCTTTCTTTACTATACTGGGTGTCATTTCAAAATTTTCAAAACGGATGCGTTACGTACACTTTGAACCTTAATAACTTTTCTCCTACTTAAGGAATTACTAATATTGTTTCATAAATCGAAAGGAAAACGTTCAACGCTTGCTATTGATACCTTGTTTGCTATGGAAAACTTGTTCAAAAAGTTCAAAAACTACTTTTAATGCGAATCAACATTAATGCTAGAACCTATAAATATGGGTGTCACAGTTTTTCTTAAAGCCAGACGTGTCTAAGCCACAGAGCAGAACACACGTACGTGTGCTGCTCAACGAGAAGCTGCATTTGGACTACCAACCAAATCATAGCTACTGCCTTATCGCTGCCAACCAAGAACTGTCGTCGCCCTGCGTGAAATTCATCGCTCTCAGAAGTGGACAGAGTTACTAATTCGCAAGCTACTCTTCCAGTGCCTAGTCCGTGAGATTGCACAGCATTTCAAAACCGATCTCTTCCGGAGCTCAGCCGTAATGGCCCTCTAAGAAGCCAGCGAGGCCTGCCTGGTTAGTTTGTTGGAAGATACCAATCTGTGCGCTATCCATACCAAGCGAATAATCATCATGCCGAGCGGGAAACGGCGAAATAATATTCACAACAAACGGTTCTTATTAGGACCACAAAATCGTTCTCAGAAGAATTACAATTGAAATTTTCATTTCGTGCTTTGGAAAATAACTTCCCTTTTATCGGGTTAGTTATTTTCTATAATATTATCCGAAAAATGTACGATAAAACTAATAAACTGACCAATTGGACGGAAGCAAGAAAATACCTACAAAAATTTGAGTCAGAAAAGTGACATTGACGGAAAAATGCTTCGATCGTGTCTAAGTGTTTGGCAGCTGAAGTTGCCGATTTGTTTTCCAACGTCAATTATTTGCGCTGTGCTGTACGGAACAAACAGATTTTTGCGCGATTCGTTGGGAAATAATCAAAACAATTGTGTAGTAGATTCCGTAGTTTTTTCCGTAAATTTTGATAGATTTTGTAAAAGCATTAATTAGCCTGCTTTGACTGGTAGTTTTTGCAAATCTTTCAAGAACATTAGTGAATGTGGCAACCCTGCTACTAAGCGAAAGCCACACCAAAAAGAATGATGAAAATATTTCCATTTGTCGCACAAAAGGATGGACTTCCATCTGCACTAAGAAGTTTATAAAAGAGATCGCATTGCGATATACAATGCTCATTCGATGTGAGCTGCGAAAGTGGAATGTTCGTGTATGTACGCAGCAGAAGCGAATTCGGGCAAGGTTCGAATCATTAGAAAGGATTCTCGTCTGGTATCACCAAAAATAGTTATTTGCAAACCGTTCTTTTTAGGATGAAAACATAATGGAAAAAGAATTGAATTAGAAAGTTCCATTTAATAACTTGGATTGAGTTTGCGCCTGTCAAGTCTGCTGTACTTTATCAGTGACACATATAAACCAATGTTTATCGAATTAATCTACAAACTACTAAGCGAAAGCCACACCAAAAAGAATGATGAAAATATTTTCATTTGTCACACAAAAGGATGGACTTCCATCTGCACTAAGAAGTTTATAAAAGAGATCGCATTGCGATATACAATGCTCATTCGATGTGAGCTGCGAAAGGGGAATGTTCGTGTATGTACGCAGCAGAAGCGAATTCGGGCAAGGTTCGAGTTGTTAGAAAGGATTCTCGTCTGGTATCTCCAAAAATAGTTATCTGAAAACCCTTCTTATTAGGATGAAAACATAATGGAGAAAGAATTGAATTAGAATGTTCCATTTAATAACTTGGATTGAGTTTGCGCCTGTCACTTCTTCTGTACATGTACCAGTGATTCATATAAGCAAATGTTTATCAAATTAATCTACAAACCCGTAAGTTTTTGCAAGTCCTAGAAAATCAGTGAATGTGGCAATCTCATTCGACATGAAATTTCCAGTAAACATTCATTCAAAAAGTGCATTGGCTCAAATTATCCATGAATGTCATATGATATGCCCAAGTTTGGTCTTACGTCAACACCGCGGTTATGTCCCGGACATTACCCACTCCTAGTTTTTTTTGATCAGCAAAAATCAATCATCTGAGAATAAGATCATAAGTTTGAGCATTCAATTTCAGTTTGAAGCTTTTTTCGAATTTTTTAAAAAAATATTCGAGTACCGGTACATTACCGGTACTGAGGGTTTCAGTACCGTAGTACCGGTTCTCGCCAAAAAGGGTCGGTACTGCGAACCCTAGTTGTGCGATATTCTCACTAGTATTTTTCTCCTATCAGCTGAGCCATCAGAAGCAGATTCGTGAGATTTTGGGTGATTTGAATGTAAAATGAATTTTTAACAGCTTTTTGAAGGGCATAACCCATGTGTTTTTTGCATTATTTGACCATAAGACCTACATACGGTTATTTTCGTTTTTCAAAGAAACGGTGGATTTTATTCATTGCATTTCTTCACCAAATTTATCCGTGTGATTAAATTACATAGTAAAATCGCCAAAAATAAGTCACTAGTTGGTTTAGTTAGTGTTTAGATAACTGTTTGTCATGAATTTTTATTGAATGCGAACTTCAATGCGAATGCGATAACAATAACGACACCCGTGAATGCCCGCGATCACACTATACTCATTCGAAAGCCTTTAATTTTCTCTTTAAAACGAGTCTATGCTAGTTTTACGAAAACTTGCGATTAGCACCCAAAATTAAAAAAAACTGTGAATGGAGACGCATGGCTATTACAGATATTGAATTTGAATAATCACTTTATGGCTAGAATAATGATAATAATATATGCACAACTTTCAAATAGCATTGAGAGCATGATCTCCAAGGGTTTTACTAGCGTTCAAGAGTAAGGAGCCGAGTGGGAGGTATGGTTTTTTCGATGGCAAAGGTATTAAGAATGTTTAAAAATCAGTAAATATTTTCAACCATTTGAAATATATCATAAAATGTTTCTGGAACTATTTCTTGCTAAGTTACGCAATAGCTACCAAATTGTGTGAACACAGTAGAGTTCTGGTCAATTGGTGAGACTATTTTGATCCGAATTTTCATAGCACTGATATAGCTGCGATATTATTCATATAAAATATGATCATTTTTGAATAAAACATATACGCGAAAAAAGGGATTTGGATTTATTTTTATTTAAGGTATGAAATAAGCAATCTAAGTAACTTGAAACACACCTGCGAAAAAAATCGTTAATCATCTTGTTGATTAGTGAATTAGTGATTAGTGAATGTAATTAAACATTCCACTATGACGCTTTTTTGAAAATGAAAGAAAATGTAGTTTTCATATCAAGTAACCCACTAATGAATTAAACGTTCCAAAATTAGTCGAACACATGTTATTTGATCCGTAAAAACAAAATAGTCATTTCTGAAGCCCCGTAATGAGAATTCTATCAATTCGTTTCAATATGGAAAAAAAATTTCAAAATTACTATTGAAAAAAATCAATATAAAAGACAAAATACTTACTTTTGAGCCACTCTAATAAGTAGTAAAGCTAATTTTTGTTTTTAAATTCAAAATAGGAATTCAGAGCACAAAAATTTCTTTAAAAAATATTTTGAGTCTTCTCAACAAAATAATTATTTTTGAGCCATCCTAATGTATAATGAAATTATTTTTACATTTTTTTTCCTTTTTTATTTCGACTATGTTAGTCACATTTTCTTTTTTACGTTTTAACGACATTCAATTAGCTAGAGATTACTGGGTAGGGAAAGTTATGAAACTTAGAGCCATAGTACTCAAGTGAGAGCAAGGATGTGAAGGAAACAGATCGGAAAACTAGAAGTGGCAGGGTCATTATTATTTTTACAAATGTTCATATCAAAAACGATTAGGCACACGAAAATTAATATACACAAATTTTAAGAACGATTTAGAAAAAATATATTTTTGCGACACACTAATGAATAGTAAATGTTTATTTTTAAAATGTTTCAATATCAAAAACGAATTCAGCGTACCAAAATTACATAAAACCGTCCTATTTGAACCGATACGACAGAGTTTGGACTTTAGTCCACCTTTTGTTCTAAGTCGTGTGCACTGTGCCCTAGGTACCTAGTTCGGAGTTACGTAGTTCGAGCTATCGTAATATGGGGCAACGTTGATCACATTTTCAAACGATTTTCAAACATCTTTCAAGATTTCAATATTTTTTGTATTTTGAAACCAGGTAGTGATACCCATAGATTCAACTTGTTGGGTGATTTATTTTGTTTTTGTGCAAAAATACAATACTTTTATATTAAAATTTTATTTTCACTGAAGTTTTCCAGGAAATTGTTTTTTTTTGTTTCGATGATTTTATTGAAAAGAATTTTCTTATCGTAGAGTTACTGAAACAAGCTTAATGTGGTTAAAGTTGCCTTAGTGATCAAAGATACTCGCTTTACGTTATATAAATATGAAGAATTGAGCAATAGCTTAAAACATCAAGAGAATCTGTAGCGGCACTCGTTCACGCATTCTAGAAATTACATCTAGATACCTACCCGGCAACTCGCATCTTCATTATTGGAAAGCACTGGTTATTTTCCGGGTAACCCTTCCGTATATTTCGTCAGAATTTCAAGCAGATGTTTTGAAAGTAATACATTAACTTGCCACGTTCAACTACAGCTAATGCCAGTTACAATTGCTTATCGGAATATTCAAACCTTTTGGAAATTGCAGACTGAATGTGATCAATTAGTTCGTGATCGGTAAATAGAGGACTCTATATTTTTAAAGACCCATTTACTGACCATTGTTTATTTGTCAAATTCTGGGTAAATAAGTTTTTATTCATAGAAAACTAGACCAAAACGTGTTCTGCATGCATTGTTGTTTCTTTTTGTATATTTATTACTTAGAAATATTAGCCATAATATTAGTTTGGATAAGATCGGTTCAGCCATTGCTGAGAAACACGAATGAGAGTTTGTCCGTTACATACACACAGACATTGTCCCAAATCGTCGAGCTGAGTCGATTGGTATATAAGACTCGGCCCTCCGAGCCTCGGAAAAAATCTTGAAAGTTTGAGCGATTTCTATACATTTCTTTTATAAGAAATGTAAAACTCGTGATCCTGAACAGCGGTTCATCCACTCGAATCGACCCAGCAACAGGTAACATGTCAGCCCTAGACCTCGCATTCTGTTCCGAATCACTTGCACCGAAGTTCATCTGGAGAACTTCTCCCGACACGCACAACAGTGATCATTTTCCCCACTGTACCTGGATATCCACTGCTACAGCGACTTCCGCTCGCTGTAAAAACAACGCTACTAGGGATATATAACGATATTCGGCACAGCGGTATCTTTCTAGCCAGTTGGCGCACCGCTATTATCGTGCCAATCCGGAAACCCAACTGTAATGGCAGCAGACCCGAAGATTTCCGACCGATTTAGTTAACTAGCTGCATGACTAAGGTGTTCGAACGCATCATGAATCGCCGACTAATTTCCGAACTAGAGCCGAATGGGCGACTCGATAAGCGACAGCATGCTTTCCGTTCTGGACGCGGAATAGATTCGTACTTTTCAGAACTCGAGAGATCACTTCCGATGGACAATGAACACTGTCTGATCGCTTCGCTAGACCTCTCCAAAGCGTACGATACTACCTGGCGGTATGGCATACTACGCACTCTTAAAACGTGGAAAATCCAAGGTCGTATATTCAATATGTTGCAGAGCTTTCTCTCTGAACGGACGTGTCAGGTACGCGTAGGGGGACACCTGTCGCGCCAGCACTGTTTGGAAAACCGAGTTCCACAAGGCTCCGTATTATCGGTCACCCTATTTGTGGTCGCTATGCAGCGTATATTTTGGGTAGTACCGATTGGAATAGATGTGCTCCTATACTTCGACGACATACTGCTAGTGATTCGACGACGCAAAACGGAATCACTTCATCGAAAACTACAGGCCGCAGTGACAGCAGTTGACAAATGTGCAAAAAACATTGGATTTACAATATCCGCTACGAAGTTCCAAATTTTTTACTGTAGTCCCAATGATCGTCGCGATCCCAAGCGCAATATAACCATCGATCGTGTAGTCGTCCCGAGAACTAATCGACTGAGAATTCTTGGTAACACACTGGACCGAACCTTGAACTTCAAAGCCCACTGCACGGCGACAAAGAAATCGTGTGAATCTCGACTCCACATTCTAAAGACAATCGGAGCAAAACTCCCGCGTGGTAACCGAAAAAGGCTACTAGAAATCGAATCGGCTATCGTTACATCGAAACTGCTGTATGGAGTTGGTTTGGTAAGCCGAGGAGGACACCCCTTCAGATCCTTGCACCAGTGTATAATCGCACAATCCGTTATGCGTCCGGCGCCTTTGTTACAAGCCCGATATTATCGATAATAGCAGAGGCAGGGACTCATCCATTTGATCTACTAGCAACACAATGCATTTCACGAATCGCAATCCGTATGCTGGAAAAGGATGGTAGCAATAATGATCTCCCACTCGTACGCCGAACGTCAGACAACATCCAACAGCTTACGGGAACAGTACTCCCGAGTGTAAAACAACTTACAAAACGAAACGATCGAGCGTGGAACATACCCAGGCCGATAATACTGTGGGACATAAAGAAAATTGTGCGAGCTGGTGACCCGCCAGAGAAAGTTAGACCAATCGTCCAACAGCTACTAGAATTCTAGGAATTCAACCATCATCTACACCGATGGCTCGAAATCCGGCAATACGGTTGGCGCAGGGCTCTATGCAAACGGTATCGCGATGAATTCAAGCCTTCCACAATTCTACAGCGTCTTTTCGGCGGAGGTATTCGCCTTAAAAATGGCTGTCAGCATCCCCAATATAAACGGCGAAATAGCGATTCTAACGGATTCAGCAAGCTGCTTATTGGCTCTTGAAGCCGATAAATCAAAGCATCCCCTGATCCAGGAAGTGGAATCTATAGTACAGAACAGGAAAATCCGTTTGGATCCCTGGTCACGCTAGAGTAAGAGGAAATATCGAAGCAGACCGCCTCGCAAACAATGCACGTGAGGACATACCAACTAACCATCCAGTGCCATCAGACGATTTGATGAGAAGTATCAAATTACTGATACGACAGCAGTGGGACAAAATATGATAAGACTCCAGAGATGTGAAACTACGTGAAATCAAATCCAGCACGATACGATGGGATGGTCGAGCCAACGCCGCAGACCAACGAGTCCTCACACGACTGCGAATTGGGCATACCCTAATGACACACATTTTCCTCCTTACCAGAGATCCGCCGCCAAGGTGCGAATCATGTGGGGTTACAGTCGATGTCCGACATGTACTGATGCACTGCAGAAAGCATGAAAATGAGAGGCAACAACAGGAAATCGACACAACTAGTCTTCACGCAGCATTAGGAGAAGGAGAACAGAAAGAGCAAAATGTCTCACAATTCCTGCGTAATACTGGGTTATACAAAATGATATAAACAAATAAAATGTAAATATGAAATGAAATGTAAATCTTACACTTTAATAGACACGAATGCACTGTTCTGAGCGGTGTAAAGTGTCTCTAATAAACAACAACAACAACAATCAGCTTTAGAAACACCCTTTTTAAACAATTTATTCCAAATTTGAACGATAAAAAGTTACACCATACGGCAAGATCCGGCAAAGTTGCTGAAACAACATTGCGAAACAAGATTCCGGCTATCCAAAAAACATTCTATCTCTTCCGATCTTTCCCGATCCACATATTCCAAGCGATTTGAAAATATTTGTATTTCCACTAATTTTAGGTACGCCAAAATGCTGTGGGGCCAAATACTATGTTTGGCAAAATGTATATCTATGAATATGTGCACAGGTATCCATTTTCTTCTCCGTTTTCCACTGACCAACTGTTCATGCATCGGGAAAAACAAATGTATTCACAAAGATCACCTCGAAAATATTAGTACTCGGAAGGATCTAGTAAATTGACCTCTGCACTGGTAGGTGGATAGATGCCAAATTGTCCCAAAAACTAGTTATTTTCTATTTTTAGTTCATATTAAAGCTAAGTATGCACCTCTTGCGAAATGAAATTTCCTATACAAAACCTATGCATAAAAACGCCGCGAAATGCTCGCGATAAAAATTTTCGTTTCGATTTCGTAAGCGGTACGCAGCTCTCGCGAAAACAATAACGAAAAATGCAGTTAGCCGAGACACGGTTAAACAAACGATAAGTTTCATAATACTTCCGCGAGATAGCGCTGCTTTCTATGCGCTGTCACCAAGGCAAGTTTTTTCCTTGCGAAATAATGGTCAGTGGTATTATTCCGCACGAAGGCTCGCGAAATTTTGACGGCTTGCAATGAAAAAAGTACAAAAAACAAGATTGTATATTTTTTGTCTACAACATTGCAACCTGACGATTTTTTTTTAGTGATTTGTAATGGTGAGTATTTAAATATGAATCTAGTTTAAAATGATCATTTTATATGTAACGATTATGTACAGCATGTATATAATCGTTACATATAAATGCAGGTGAGGAGGAGGTTGAAAAATTATGAGAATCGTTTTTTTTTCAGCGGTAGCAGCAGCAGCCACCGACCTGCCTCAGCTCAGTGTCGTTGCACAAAAAGTGTAAAATTCCGTTGTCTGGAGTGGCAAAATTTTGTCGGAAACCTATCTGTCGAATTGGATTTTGATACAGTCAATAGATTATCCAAAGATGCCCGGCCTGGAATGCCAGTCTTATTATTGTGGAAATGTCATGTCACATTACATAGACACAAGCACAGCAGCTCTCATCGGTTAGTGTTCAGTTTTCCGCGTCGCCGTTCGTAAGCTTCTACAGTGCAGTGCATGGTGTACATATTTGCAGCTTTGGCAAAGTTTCATCCACCGGGTGTATTTATAATATCGTTAGTAACAGTAGTTTCTTTTCATCTCCCTTTCGACAACCAACTGGATTATGATACAATACTATTACAAGGTACATTCTGGGTTCGTTTGATTGCCAAACAAAGCTCCACGGAATGGTTTTCACCTTTTACAACACATCGTCCTATTAACCGCTAAACAATGTTCCCACCACTAACACCGCCATCAGCGGCATCCGTTTTCTGCGGACGTAGCAGCCCAGCAATGCAAACACTGGGAGCACCTCCTCTCTCAAAGTAGTCTCCGTCAGTGAGTCCGTGGCCTTCCGCCCAGTGATCCATTTGAGCTCCAACAGTTATTGCGGTTACGTGCCGGTTGTCTCAATGCCGAAAGTGATGTCAACAGGAACAACGAACAATTATGATGTTATCGGCACCGCCAATAGTGTTGGAGTGAGTATCTTATTGGATTCCCCTTCGACCACCGTAGTTGCTGCCGAAGACTCGATACTGGATTGCGCGGATAGTGAAATGGAAAATAACCATTCACCACCACAGCACCCACGAGAGCGGAAAAATTACAGCGCACAGAAGGATATGAATGTCAAGCGACGGAAGACTTGGATGAAACAGCATCAGCAACCAGGTTTCAACACTTCCAAACTGGAGCACACCGCAAATTCACCGGATGGAAGCTGTAGATCAACAACAGATGGATCTCCAACCCCAGCAGATCGTCAATGGTTTCTGTCCGCCAACTAACGGAATATTCAGCAACGGCTTTTACCATCAGTCATCGGCACAATCAACGGCAATACTACAGCAGAAAAGTAAATATTCCAAGACTAGTCGCTGCATGACGTCACATATTATCTAGAACCACAGCTCGCGCACGCCGGTTGAACTCTTTCTTACTTTCGAATCTAGCTGCATCCAACAATAATTATTTACGGTAGAATTTGGACCGACCAGGCGAGCCTGATTTACGAGTAAAACGTCCCTTTGGCAACAATTGTCAAGAATGACACGATTTGTTTATAAGCTTATATGGTTCCGGTTGCTTTCTGATAGAATGACACTACCGCTAGACATATTTCCTTTCAGTTTGAAGGACCTTTGGGAAACTATAGTTTCAAATTTCTTGACTAATACTTTGAATCATTTATCCCACCAACGAACCACCTTTTCTAGTACATACGAAACACTTAAAGCAGTGACCTATGTAGGCTATAAGATATCGCTGTTAATGTTCAAATACCCAACGCAATGAATTGATAAATTTTTGTTTAGGTTTTTTCAACACCCTGGCTGGTGAGCCATTGTGTACAAGTGCATAAGTACTGAAAATCTAATAGACATTTCCACAATTATATTAAACGTAATCAGTCATGGAGTCCTAGTTTGGAGAAATGAGATAGGTACAGTTGCAACACTAGGTGAATAAAACAGGTTTTTTGGTATCGATCCATTTATTTTTAAGGTCATTTGTTTATTTTCGATTTCGTATCTGACCTACGCTGCCCATAATCGCATATTTGTCTCATATTCTATAGAACTCCCTATCTACATAGGAGTTCAGAAATCAGAATATATTGGGTCAAATGACACATTCCCCGCATGTTGTCGAGAATTTGTATCTACATCGGATTTACTTGCAATTACTGGCAAGTACATGAACTATATAAAAAGTTGAAATTCCATTTCAAGTAGTTATATTTTATATCAGAACCACACAACTGAGTTATCGTCTAAGCATGTTCCAAAAGCCATGTAATGTAATAGTTATTGTATAATATTTAATGTGTGACCTTTATTATTTAATATTTTCATATTTGTATGAAATATATTTAAACCCTTGGTTTCCTATGTGGGAGGTGTATACTCAACGTGGCGAATAAAATCCGGCAGATCCGAGCAAGTGCTGGATTTGTGATTTAAAACTGCCATGATCGTTACAGTATTTGATTTTCCTCGTCGCAAATAAGTTTTTGCTTTTTAATTCAGCACAGCGAAAGTTATATGCATTCAAAGACCGGGAAACCATCCCAACAGACATTTTTCAAATGGCCTGCATTGAAATGTAGAAGTTCTCTTGTTCAAGAATAAACTCATGCGCGAATCAGTTGTTACTAGCATGGGAAGATTGGTTTACAGTTTTGTTGAAGAAAAATACTTCCATATAACACTTGTCCACATGTGACAACTCATGAACAATCCACAATTTTAAATAAACTCACTATTGGTATATTTTTCAGCATTATTCTGTGAAAAGTACGAATTTGCTGCGGTTAGTATTTGGAATGTAACTGAATAATCGATCAAATCATGAATTATATTTTTGTACCAACCTACTACTTGCTGTGTATCAACCTACTCTGAACCCGAGTTGAATTGGTCGGTGTTAGGTCAGACCGAATTAAGTGACAATTTATTGATTTCGAGAAAAACGAGTTTAAAGTTTGAATCGCAGCACCTTTTACATTATAACTGGAAATTAATTTTCGTGATAATTCTTGCTTATTGTCACATATTTCAAGTCTGGCTAAAGTCGAATGTAGCTGAAGAAATTCTTTATCAAGTGTTATTATTGTCTTATTTTTTATGTTTTGTGATTTAGTACGGTCTGACTTAACACGGACCAATTGTTAAAAAAATGCAAACATTTTTTCTCTACATTTTAGTAAAACCACAGATAACAGACGTTTGGGCTCGATTTCAATCGTGTGTAAATACCCGCTACTGAAATTCCGAATAAACCAGACATCTGAAATACGTTTGGCAAACGTTTGTAGATGGCGCAGTGATCGATACAATGCAATTAGAGTGCAGCTGTCTAACACGTGTAGCAAACAGTTGCGCAGATGGCAATAGTGAAACACGGATTTCCAACGTTTATCGATTTGAAAGGTTTTTGAAGAAATTTTGTACTAACCTAAACGTCTGTTATCTGTGGTAAAACCAAAATTTTGTGTTTTTAGTTTCAAGACAACAGTCTTATCTGAGACTTCCATCCCCTAGGTTGACGGGTTTGACGGTATTGCAAACATCATCAAGCAGCATGTGACAGACAACTGCTTTAATATGGTTATTGCATTACGCCTCGATAGTGGTGCATCGAGGAGACCGAAAGGGCTTGAGTCTTTTATTTTTTGTGTTCTAACCCCTTTTTTGCTCATTAAATTTTAAAATCTCTTTGGGACCATTTATAAACTACATAACGCTTTTAGGGGGAGGGGTACGACAAATTGTGACATGTTGTGACATAGGGGAGGAGGAGTAAGCTACTACGTTACGTAACCTGTTTTATAAAGAATTTTTAAACTCAAAATATTTACATTACTTGTAAACTTTTCTATTTGTTGCCCAGAGCAAACCATGTCAAACACTTTATTCCTTCATAGCGTGCCAGGCAGCCTTGACGATTATAAAATTTTTATTCAAGTTTTTATTTTTTGTATATGGATGGCAAAAAGATTGGTCAACTGCTTCAGATGAGCTACCAATTCAAGAACCACCGCTGTGCCGGCTATGAGTACAAAGGTTATCGGTCTGTTTTACGTATGTTTTCCGAATGTTTCAGCATTAAATTGAGAATTATGTTTGCCAAGTTGAGGTGATCGTTATCATCCGGAAAATCATTTCAACGATCGCTTTTCGAGTTATGCCCGGAACTGTAGCTTGCTTATTTTGTCTCCATTGGCAGGATAATCAACCTCGGGACAAATTGGGAATTTTCCTTAGTACGCAATTTGATTGCACGTTCTCTGGTGGCAATAAATTAGTTTCGATGGAGTCTTGAATAACGTAGATTGTCAACTGTTCGTCTTTTCCATTTAAAATTACTTCACCCTTTGTGTGTTCATACGCTGCTTGTGTAATCAAGGGCTGTGCTTCCCATGCAACCGTTACTTGAATTCCACTGTTCACAAGGGCAATCGCCGTGTAACAATCAAATGGATCCGGGAAGAAGATCCCCTTAGCTGGAATCTGTAGTAGTCTGTGTAGTACTGAGAACAAATTCGACTACCAACACCTCGCATTTCTTGTTGATTAACAAAACGTATTTGAAGAACACGATTTTCAGATATTCCATCAAGTGGTCATAGAGCTCGGACACGTTGGCGCAGTCGAGCAGTTTTCTCCGAGCTTCTGACTGCACGGAATTTCTCGATTTATGTTCCAGCGCTTCATATGGAATAACACTGCGAGTGCGGAATTCATCGATACAACCAAACCTGTCGATAGAAAACAAAACACGAATAAAAATGCATTCTGCTGAGACAATGAATCATTCTTCTGTCGAAAAGAGACATTGTTTTTAGAAAATATTTAAAAGAAAATCACTAAAAACCCACATTGGAAACCAACAGTCGCAAAAAACCATGCAAATTTGAATCTTTGAAGGAGTCAACTCCTCGTATGAGTGTCAAACTGGTGCCCAGGTGTTTTGAAATGGTTGGATGGAAGCTAATGATTCTCCGTATCACATTTCACACAAAATATTCGAATTAGCTACCCCCATATCATCATCGCTATGAAAACTGATAGTACTGATAACAATTAACTAATTTCTCCAGATATTTCAGCTGTTGATAGCGCTTCAGTTTGTCTATTAAATAGTCGATCCCAGAAATGATATATTACAGTTTCCGTAAATTTTTTCCCGTTCTGCCAACGGCCAGCAAGAAGAAGCTTGTTCAAGCCGTCATAGTTCCTTTCGTGGCCTACTGTGATGTCGTGTATTATCCGGGTCTATCAGTAGCACAAAAAGACAGCTTAACCGTTGCTTCAAAGCGTCCGTTCGGTTCGGTTTGTTTACAACTTGCGTCAAAGAGAATCTACCGACACGGTGCCTAGTTCAATACTTGTACATGAATTCGATACAAACTATCAACACCGAATCCTCTGTTTAATGTAATTGTAAATTATTTAGCATTAACGATATCCTGGTGGTTGTACCATTTGTAAGGCCAGGACAAGGATACTCGGGAAATCAATCAGAATATATCCAACAACATCTCCAAAGAGGCCAACTAAACCGTACGAGAAAGTTCATCACCACTTCGGAGACGTTAAACTAAACTGCTTATTTCTTGTTACAACTAGTTTTCAAAATGTATATATCGCAAACGTAGTTTCTTTGACCTGACAAATGGAACAACCACCAGGCTATCGTTAATGCCAAATAAATTACAATTACTGTTTTGTAGAATAGCAGACAGGCTGTTCCAATTTCTGCGTCGTTCAAAATCGGTAGGCAACATAGATTGAATGAGCCAAAAGTTACTATTCAGCAGTCGCACATGTCACGAAATAGGCAAAAGATTATTTAAAAAATCTTTTATTGGATCACTTTACGACAAAAAGTCTATTATTAAAATTCGATAAAATTTATCGAATTACGATATTTTGACTTAAGTATGTTTACAAATAACAACTGATCTGTTGCCAGAAGCGACATCTGACAGTAAACAAACATAAACTGGTCTGTCAGAATTTCGCGAACAAATGTCAAAATTCCGCACGGAAAAAGGAAAAATATTTCGCAAGTTCATTTCGCAAGAGGTGCATAATAAGCTTAAGGCATAATAACAGCAATAGCCGCAAAAATTGTTTTGGCTAGGATTCGACCCCAGTTACTCCTCTGTGCGATGGCAACACTTTTCTACTGTTCTCTAGAAGATTTCTCGAGCCTTGTATTAGCTTTGTCGACGACAGTGGGGATGATTGAGACGAAATTGAAACATTGAATGAGCCGGAAAAACCGGCCATTGTTTGTTGGATTCCAGCGATTTCATTCTTCAACGCCGAAATTTCATCGTGCAAATCTGTTTCGCACTTTTTAGCTCTTGTGTCAGTGTGGGTGTCGGTAGTTGTGGTGGCAGCGGTGGCGGCAGCGATGGAGGGAGCGGTGGCAGCAACGGTGGATCGAGATGAAAAACTGGCCATATCAATTAGCTTGCGTCTATTCCGAAATACCTCCATGTCGCGAACATTACACATTATTTCGCCACTTGCAGTGCATATCCAGTAGATATTGAAGTTATTGTTGCAGCTGATCGCCTCAGAACCAGTGGTAGAAGCGCATTTTAGATGATAAACATCCGATCCGTCCGAACAAAAGCCTTTACACACGATTGTTTCTTCATCGGGTGCGAGCATTTGTTGCAAATCATTTTGACTAAACTGCGATTTCAAGAATAATAAAAACTGTTTTTGTAAATGCTCCAATAACCATAACCATAATAACCATATTATTAAATTCAATGGTTTGAATTTAACGTGGTCAGATCAAGTTAAATACTTGGGTTTGATTTACGATAAAAACGTCACTTTTAAGGATCACATTGAAGGAATCCAAACAAAATGCAACAAATATATAAAATGTTTATACCCTCTTATAAATAGGAATTCTAGGCTCTGCCTAAAGAACAAACTATTAATTTATAAACAAATATTTAGACCGGCAATTCTATATGCAGTGCCAATCTGGGCAAGTTGTTGTGCTACTAGGAAGAAAATGCTTCAAAGGACTCAGAATAAAATTCTGAAAATGATTTTGAAGCGTCCTCCCTGATTTAGTACAAATGAGTTGCACAGACTCGCAAACAGAAACATTAGAAATTATGACGAACAGTATTATAAGCAACTTCCGACAAAAATCGTTGCAATCTTCAATTGCAACGATTAGCTCTCTTTACAGTTTATAAGTTAGTTTATAAGATTTGTTTAGCTCCTTATTTACAATACAAGTAGGTTTAAAACATCCTACTGAAAAAAATACTTAACTGCGGAAGTATAATAATAATTAACTGAATCGTGTAAACAATAGGGATGAAAAGTCACTACTTGTGGCTGAACACCCAATATACTAAATTAGAAATGTAATGCAAACAAAACAATATAATCAAATAGAAAATAATATAAAAAAAAGCTACTCAATGTAAGGAAATTCAGATTTAACTTTCGGGATAATGGAATTCGGGACAATGGCGTATTATACTATCAAACTGATTACATGAAGCTTACTATCTTTTCAGGCCAAAGAATCTGGAAAATCCATTCACAAGATATCTGCCACTCAAATTGCTCTGGAATTATTAAAGACGAAAGGGATTACCGGGCTGTATAAAGGTACTGGCGCTACCATGTTACGTGATGTTTCTTTTTCAGTGGTATATTTCCCATTGTTTGCAACGCTCAATGATTTAGGGCCTCGAAAAGCAGATGATTCAGGAGAAGCTGTATTTTGGTAAGTATACTAAATGATCTAACCTTTTAGTTTCATCTTCTTTTTAAGGCTATGGTTTACGTTTCCCTGAAACAGTTGTGATAAAAAAACACAAAAGAGATAGGTGGATAATGTCAGACATAACTGAAGTGAAGTATACATATGTATACTTCACTCCAGTTATGTCTCTGACATTATCCACCTATCTCTTTTGTGTTTTTTTTTATCACAACTGTTTCAGGCAAACGTAAACCATAAAATGTATACATTTTATGCAACAAATTTTACTAACGTGGAATAGTTTCATTGAGTGCTGTATCCAAGTTGTTCTAGCCGGTAATTGTAGTGTAGTTTTGTCCAGTCTTTATATACACAGTAGGCTGGCAACAATTTTGACTTCTTTCGGAACACTGTGAAAGGCCGTATTGTATAGAGGACAAAAATAATCGACTTCTTTTTTATCCGCTTAATTGTTAGTGTTGGTTGGGTTGGTTAGAAAGGTCTCCCGCACTCTCCGTTGCCACGCTGAACTTCTTTTGTTTTAAACAGCCATGCATTCCACGCGCGTATTTGCTATAATACACGCAGATTTCAATTTACCGGCAACAATTTTCGAAAAACTGACAGTGATTAAAATACAGTGTAAACAATACACTCTAAACTACTTCTATCCAAATTTTCAAGAGAAAATACCCAATGGATCATTTTTTCTACAGCGTTTTTTTCCGTGGGACTTTAGTAGCGGTTTTTCTCGAAATCTCGTTTTTCAAACTGGCGAACACGATAACTCAAAAACTAATCAATAAATTGACTTGATTTTTTTATGAGGATGCATAAAATGTGTAGCCTGTCCATAGAACCATAGAAAACTGAATAAATTTTTTCTCCTTGGAATAAAACATCCAACTTCGTCATAGAAGCTGCACCGTAGCAATGGTAAATTGTAGTCGCTTAAAACCACCACCCTATCGTTGATACCAATTTGATCATACAGTTAATTCACACAGGCAGCATGCTGTGCTCATTTATAGTGAGCATGCTGTGCTCATTTATAGTGAGATCAGAATTCGTTGATAAGTAAATCGCACAGACAACGAGAGGCATTTCCCCGTAATATATACGAGCTAGTAGCTATAGATAGTAGGCACCATCGTCAGCCATATTATTACACCACCACCTCTTACTTTCATTTCCCTTTTTGATACATCTCATTACACTACCAGCACGAAGGGCACGGCTAGTGGAGCTATTTCGATCGTATCGGTATATCACATACTCATCGGTCAGCTCTGTATTGAGAATATTGTCTTTAAGCCATGTTTTTGTTAATACTACTACATCATAGTCAGAAGCAGATCGGGCTGCAAACAAATGGTTAGTCCTAGTCCGAAACATTCTAATACGGTTTCGGTCGTATTACGGGAAATAGTGCTATGTGATTTCAACTCAGAGTCTAACATCGGGCTAGTGGGTGAGATACATACAGTGAGCGGGGTTGTCCGAGGTGGCGTTGTGTATTCAATCCTGCTGTGACGATTGAAATCGAAATGTAGATCGCGTGTGGAAATAAATTTCACGGAATATTATTTCCGTCTGCCAGGTGGATTTTAACAGGGAGACTGTTTTCAATTGTAATCCAACTCCGACTTTTAACGACACAAAGGTAAGTTCATCAAGATTTTTGCCCTTGGGAACTATTTACGGATGTCAACAGTCTCGCTGGTGTTGAGGTTTTGCTGCACTAAACTTTGTATGTTGTCTTCTGTTGCTTTTGATTTTCGTGTTGCTAGTGGTTTTTTCACGTTGGAATCAAAGTCTTTAGAGCCTTCAGATATAATTGGAGCGATCTCCGTCTAACCGGGAACGTTTTCGGGAGCTGCTGAAAGTGCTACCTTTACGGACGGCTCGCTCGTTAAGCACGGCAGGAATGTGCTGCAAAATTTTATTTCTTTTTGCGCTATTTTGCTCTATCTCCCTTCTGAGCTCCATCAATGCCTTGCTGAGTTTGGCACTAATGGCATCTATGCCATTCTTTGTTGACCGAATCGTTTGGCGAACACAAGCATATGACATCATTTTGTACAGGCATTGCACATCTAGAAGAGGTTAGAGCAATTAGTGATTGAATCAAGTATGGTAGCGGATTGTTTTACGCATTTTAGATGAAATAAATAACTACAAAATCCACTGCAAACAATTTTTTCCACTTTAACCGCTTTCACCAGTGAATTCGTTGAATTCGTTGGTACTAATGCTCGGGTCGGATATATTACAAATATAACGAACGCGGCACATGTTGGAGATTATTATAGAAACGTTGAATATAGTGAGACGGGTTTAAAACACAGAAAAACACTGATTAAAAACCGAGTATGTAATGCAATCAATAATGATTATTTACCTCAAACAATCGTTCCTGATTATTTCGGCCAAACAGTTGTTAGTAAGTGAAAGGCCGCTCATACACTTGCTATGTATGGCTATTTTCTATCTAATATATATTTCTTGCACAAATGTATATTATTGAGAATTTTTTTTCGAAAATTCCAGTGAAGGTGTCATGTCTCTACATTGAAAGTTCACCGAGTTAGGGAAAAACGGTACATTGTGGTGGGAAAGTTAAAAAAGGTGGAATCAATTATTATCTTTCGTTATAGAGTTATGGTGTCTTCGGAAGAGTTGCTGTACGGCACTTTGCTTTATTTGGTTGAATCATACTAGTTTGGAATTCAGTCGCTAGGGCGGCGCTGCTATCAACTTTTTAATGAAGCTGGATAGAAACGTGGTGTCCTCTAGTAGGTTGTAGGACTTATCATTTTAAACATATCTTCTGAAGATGCAAACTTTGTAGGTCCTGTATGCTTCGAGATAAAGAAGGTTTTAATTTGTATTTGTATTAGTATTTACTTACAAATTATGTTTCCAAACATGCGCCATTTTTCAAAATGTCTCGGACCTGCAAAGTTGGTGTCTTCAGAAGATATACTTATAATTACCTGACATACAACTTTGCCGTAGACAACATCTTTCTATCTCGTTCAATTAAAAAGTTGATAACAGCGCCGCTCTAGCGACTGAATTCCGAACTAATATGAAATGATCCTATATCCTAAGCGATAGATGCCATGTAACAACCTTGCCAAAGACAGCATAACTCTAAAGCGAAAGATAAGGAAAGGACGTTTTAATTGTAGGTTAGCCTCTTTTGGACGCTAGGTACCCTCGGGCAAGGCTGGAAGAAGTCATTTCAAATGACATTTTTATGCGAAGCTCGGGAAAAAAAACCCACACGACCGCCATGGTCCAAGTTTACCTACAGCTGTTATGCATGTAAACGGACGAGAGAAAAGCAAAACCGTTCGTGCTGCTGAGCGTGCCTGTTGCATGTTCGTGAAAGTTCGGTTATTCGGCTTGGTGCCGTAGTTTGGTTTGGTTCGCTAACAGTTGCAAATGTATGTGAATGGCCCCGTGTGTCTAACTTTCATCATCCGTTGTGTTGGAACTGTTGCAAATGAATTTCATAGCAGCGGTTCAAAATGAATGTAGTGAACGACATTCATGGCTTATATTTGCGGGAGTCCTTTTTTTGCTTGCTATAGGAAAGGACTGCAAGCAAAATATTAGCGGTATTTTGCACATAGTATCGTTGAAGGGAAAGTTGTTGACCATTGAAAATCTATAGTTTTGTATATTTACAATGCGCTGATGCGTCAAAATGGAAATATTTTCAACTTTTTAGTAATAAGTTTTATATTGAAGGGGAAATTGTTGGCCGTTGACAATCAATAGTTTTGTACATTTACAATTCGCAGAGGGTCCGCGGATGCGTCAAAATGGAAATGTTTTCAACTTTTTGGTAATGAGGTTTATATTGAAGGAGAAATTGTTGGCCGTTGAAAATCAATAGTTTTGTACATTTACAATGCGCAGGAGGGTCCGCAGATACGCCAAAATGAAAATGTTTTGAAGTTTTGTACATTTATAATGTGCAGGGGGGTCCGCCGATACGTGAAAATGAAAATGTTTTCAACTTTTCAGTAATGAGTTTTATATTAGGGTAAATTGTAGACCGTTAAAAATCAATAGTTTTGTACATTTACAATTCGCAGGGGGTCCTCTGATGCGTCAAAATGGAAATGTTTTCAACTTTTTGGTAATGAGTCTTATATTGAAGGGGAAATTGTAGGCCGCTGAAAATTAATAGTTTTGTACATATACAATGCGCAGGGGGGTCCGCTGATGCGCCAAAATGGAAATGTTTTTAACTTTTTAGTAATGAATTTTATATTGAAGGGGAAATTATTGACCGTTGAAAATTAATAGTTTTGACATTTACTATGCGCACGAGGGTCCGCTGATGCGTCAAAATGGAAATGTTTTCAACTTTTTGGTAATGAGTTTTAGATTTAAGGGGAAATTATTGACCGTTGAAAATTAATAGTTTTGACTTTTACAATACGCAGGGGGGTCCGCTGATGCGTGAAAATGAAGGGGAATTCGTTGGCCGTTGAAAATGAATCAATAGTTTTGGACATTTACAATGCACACGGGCAACCGCCAATGTGACATAATGGAAACTTTTTATGCGGTAGTAGCATAATCAAGTTACAGAATGATGGTATTGTAAGACAAAATGTTCACACTTTCTCTCCTTTAATCAGGAAAATAAACTGTTTCATTAATAATTTTGTGCCAATACATAAGAAACAATTAAACGAACAAAAATATTCCACCATTACATTTTGGCATATTTCCATAGTGGAAATCTCAAAAGGAAATGATTTCGACCATTTTTACCGCTACCTTGCAGTATTTTAGTCGCATAATGTCATAGTAGCGAAAACTCAGTTTGTTTACATTAGCGATTTAGGCCAGTGTTGCCACAATTAAATCTGTACCGGGAGTTGAAAAATCTTTTCTATCTGTACTATTCTATCGAAAAATATGTACCGGATTCTGTACCCAAACAATAACAAGGTTGTTTAAAAAAATAATTTTTCTTATACATATTTTGCATTCGAGTAAATCAAACCAAACATTCTGACTCGGTTGTTTTATTTGAACTGGAATTCCGCAAGAACCCAGTAAACTAAAAGGCGGGTTAAACTAGATGCTGGAGATCGGTAGACTGTTGAAACTTTGTTCTAGGGTACCCGCCGTAACTTGCCGTTCACTGTAAAAGTAGTGTGGAAAACCGATGCTGGCGATTGGTAGACTATTGAAACTTTGTTCTAGGCTACCCGCCGTAACTTTCTGTTCACTGTAAAAGTAGTGTGGAAAACCAGATAGAATTCCGGATGAGTTTGACTGGGTAATGTCAATATCAGCTCCAGCTCAAATTCTCACTGCCACTTTGTTTGCCAACCAAAGGTGACCAACAGAGTGGCGGCGAGAAGTTGAGGTGGGGTTGGAAATATCAGTAAGATGCGAGAAACCTGCTTGCAGGAATTCAAATGGAGTAAGTCAGAGTAAACGTATGCACTCCGAGAAGATTCGCTCGGCTTTTATTAGACATCATCCCTTCCTTTGATTTGCTGGAAGCATGTTTCTCGCATATTGCATTATAATCTCAGCTTCAGTTCAAGCTCAATCAGTACCAGCTCCACTTCAGATTCTTGCCATCACTGCTGCCTAACTCAACTATTTACTGGGATGCATTGCAGGGTTAAATTATTTTACCTTGCTGTCATGTAAAAAATCTGTACCAATCTGTATTTTTTTACAAAAATCTGTAATCTGTACCAAAAATGCTTCAGAAATCTGTACCTTCCTAGATAAATCTGTAGTTGCGGCATTACTGACTTAGGCCCTCATGAAAGATCTTTGTCGAAGTGAGAATTGCGTATCAAAAGAAAAATGCGAAGAGTGGCCAATTTAACAAACACAAAGTTGTTTCAAGGTAATCGTCATAAGGTGTAGGCATGTCTACAATAAGATTATTGGTGGCAAACTCAGAAAAACTCAGAAAACTTGAAAATGCTAAATTGTTGTATTCAGATCAATTTGTCCCAATTACTGATTTGTTTTTTTAGAGCGATGTAGTATTTACGCCATGCAAATCCTGTCGATTGTAAAATCAAAACTCTCGCGTTACATATGTTAATATCTTATCCGTTATCATATTGGAGTTCATGCCACTTGCTGTTTGACGAGACTATAATTTGATATTGGAAACGGTCTATGCAAAAGAATAATCATCAGAGAGACATTCGTAATGCATTTTGCGTTGCGTGCAATATATTTTGCGTTGCGTGTAAGACGTTAAAACCACCGACAAACCGACGTGCCACATGGAACAAAAATGTGTCAGATGTTGTCCTAATTGTTTAAATTAAAATACGTTGTTACACTAGCGGCATCTGTATAATGGTTCGCGTGGTAGTCTTCGTCGATAACACAACAGTACGCAAAAACCAAGGTGTATCGACGTTGTACCAAATATGCTAGAACGAACAATCCCTTTTTGGCATGTTGGAGATCGTTTTTCCATGTACTATTTAACAAAGCTGTCCGTTACAAGCAAAAAAGTAACAGAATACATGCATCAGTTCTGAATACGATTTTGATGCATATTACCACTACATATGCAGCTGAGGAAATTGCACACCTTCTGTCACATCAATATACTTATCGAGAAGCCTGCCCAGATTCGAACATGGCGGAGCGATCTGTCGTAGTTTGACAGTAGTGATCGCTTCATTTCAAAACAATCGTTATTTTGTATGGGACACTTCGAATGCCTCTGTCATGTCGGTTCGTCGGTGTTAAAACTCTACAAAAAACAGCCCTACATTCATCAAAACATCGAACAAAGTGGATCAGCGTAGGACGATTGTTAAATAATCTTTTCTTCGAGGGAGTGCAAAGGTGATGCAAAAATGGAAATTAAATGCCTTATTTCATACTTAGTTGCATTTCGGCTTCGCCTCATCAGAAATCGACACTAACTTATTGTCGGAATAGATTAGCGCCGGCTTGACGCCGAAACGCAACATAGTATGAAATAAGGATTTGTGCCCTCCTGTACAAAGACTGGTTTTTACCAACAAAATTTTCACCCTAGTGAGAAATTTTGGTTTTTACCAAAATTTCCTCCTTAGGGTGAAATATAGCATAATGAAATAAGGATTTGTGCCCTCCTGTACAAAGACTGGTTTTTACCAACAAATTTTCACCCTAGTGAGAAATTTTGGTTTTTACCAAATTTTCCTCCTTAGGGTGAAATATAGCGCAATTAAATGCCTTTTTTCTAAGTTTATGCAAGTTTGTTATACAATCCTAGAGTGATCTGCCCCTAGTTCATAAAACAATCACATAGCAATCAAAACCCTATTGCAAAACATATAATTTCAAAAAACAAACTTTGCTTAGGTATACTTTACTATGCGAGGATACCAATCGATTGTGTATGATTTCTTAGTTATTTATCACTGTTCACTATTCAAAGTTTCTCTTTGAACTCAATAGTTCGACTCAAAAGAGCGAAAGAGTTAAAATATACCCCAGACGGTCATGAATTGACAGTTCGTGGATTTATTCACTCCTTCTTTATTGTCGGGGTAACTTGCAACACTTCAACATGTTTCTGTTCAGATGAATTTACCAAAGGTAATAATAATATTTACAATTTAGCACTATAGCTGTCAAATAGTAGCATATGTTCAAAGATAATCATGCACTACCAGTCATTATTTTCGGTTTCTTTAGCGCGACCGGGAAATCTTAGGAATTTCGAATTTTTCAATAGAATGGATGCTGGAATGTCGTGCTTTGCTCTACTTCAATGGTAAGAGCGTATCATTTGTATCTCTTACGTATGGATCGAGTACACATTTTTGATGTTTATTAAGCGAATTTATATACAATTTTGGAAAGTTGGAAGTAGCTTCATCGAATTTTTTTTATTACAGTTACTATATATCAAGATAATTACTGCAGATACACACAGTAAAGACTCGGTTTTATCAGCCCCCGATATTGTGTACCCCGATTTTGTCTACCCCCGATTTTATCAGCTTTTTGACCCGTTTTTGTCAGAATCATATAGAAATTGATAGTTTGCAGTTTGATGGGCTCTAGCAGATGAACCAAGTTGATTTCGAGTAAATCATTTTTTGAGCATATTTTTGTTATCTTAGAGATCCGAAAAAGATTAAGCGGCTGTATATAGAGACAAAAGAAGAGTATTTTAAGAGCATCGGTTGATCAAAAAGAAAGAAAATTATATTTCCCGATTTTGTCAATATTCCCGTTTTATCAGCCTAAAATTCACCAATGGGCTGATAAACACAGGTCTTCACCGTATTACCATTATAAATCACAAAATGGTGGAAACTCGTCAACCGTTATACCGAAATGAAAAAAAAAACTGGAGAAAGTAGCTACTACTTTGAAAACGTATTGCAATTGAAACATGTCATGTTTTGTTGGGCAAATTACATTATTGTAATTAAAACTAATCGATAAAAGTCATATTGCGGAAATTGTTCGAAAAAATACATCACAATACAATAAGCATAATATATTTTACGATGTAGGGAAAAACATATTTCTGCCAAACCTTCTGCAAATAACCTTTTCATCCGTTTTCTTCACGTAATTGCAAGTCAGTAAACAGTGTAGGCGGCAAAGCTTGTTGTTGCGCATAATTTAACTATTATTACTTAACTATTGATTTTCAATGGCCAACAATTCCCCTTTCAATATAAAACTCATTACTAAAAAGTTGAAAATATTTCCATTTTCACGCATCGGCGGACTCCCCTGCGCATTGTAAATGTACAAAACTATTGATTTTCAGTGGCCAACAACTTCTCCTTCAATATAAAACTTATCACCAAAAGGTTGAAAAAAAATCATTTGGCGCATCGGCGGACTCCCTATGTATTGTAAATGTCCAAACCTATTTATTTTGAATGGCCCACAACTTCTCCTTCAATATAAAACTCATTACCAACAAGTTGAAATAAAAAACATGTTGGCGCATCGACGGACCTCCTGCGAATTGTAAATGTACAAAACTATTGATTTTCAATGGCCAACAACTTCTCCTTCAATATAAAACTTATCACCAAAAGGTTGAAAAAGGCGCATCGGCGGACTCCCTATGTATTGTAAATGTCCAAACCTATTGATTTTGAATGGCCCACAACTTTTCCTTCAATATAAAACTCATTACCAACAAGTAACTCCAACCAGTGATGCCACAAGTACAGATTAATCTAGAAAGGTACAGATTTTTGAAGCGTTTTTGGTACAGATTCTGTACGGTACAGATTACAGATTTTTGTAAAAAAGTACAGATTGGTACAGATTTTTTTAGATGACAGAAGAGTAAAATAATTTAACCTTGCGATGCATCCCATAATGTGCACAAAGAGCGAAACACAAAAAAAGAGCGGCACAAGAACACTGCGATGTGGAGATCACCCGCCCAAAGAGAAACTTGAAAACGAAAAAGAGAAAGAGCTGTGCACCAAGAGATGCAAAATTTCGCACATTGAGTCACCTTAAAGAGCCACTTTTTTGTGCCTCCCCTCACTGACAAACAGGTAGGAAGGGGAATCAAACTATTCAGATTCAGATAAAGATTGATCGGAAGAACGTTTTTAAAATGTTTTTTGGTTGTCTTCTCTGCTTCCGTGCGCATGGGACCATGATGCACACTAAAGAGCCTCTTTATTTCTACTCTTTGAGGTGTGCGGCCATGGAGTAGAATGCACACATGGGAGCAAAACACATAGGAGTGAAGAGGTTTATTGTGAAAGAGAAGAGTCAAAATTTCTGGTTTGATTTCCCCAAATGAAAAATATGCATAAAAAAATGATTTTTTTTAAACAACCTTGTTATTGTTTCGGTACAGAATCCGGTACAGATTTTTCTATAGCAGAGTACAGATAGGAAAGATTTTTCAACTCCCGGTACAGATTTAATTGTGGCAACACTGACTCCAACAACTCATTACTCCTGCGCATTGTAAATGTACAATACTATTGATTTTCAATGGCCAACAACTTCCCCTTCAATACAAAACTCATTACCAAAAAGTTGAAAACATTTCCATTTTGACGCATCCGCGGACCCCCTGCGCATTGTAAATGTTGAAAACTATTAATTTTCAACGGCCAAAAATTTCCCCTTCAATATAAAACTCTTGACTAAAAAGTTGAAAACAGTTCCATTTTGACACATCGGCAGACCCCCCTATTGTTTTTGAATGGCCAACAACTTCTCCTTCAATATAAAACTCATTACCAACAAGTTGAAAAAAAACGTTTTGGCGCATCGGCGCATCCCCTGCGCATTGTAAATGTGCAAAACTATTGATTTTCAACGGCCAACAATTTCCCCTTCAATATTCTGGTTGCAGTTCAAAATTGAACTTTGAACTTGCGCCTTTTGTTTTTTGTGTACATGTTAGAGAATCAACTTGCCCATCATCTATATCAGTTGCGCTTTAGCTGAACAAGAGCTAAACACGAGAAAAATCGAAAGGCGCCAGTTCACTATTTCGATTTTTCAACTGCAACCAGAATATAAAACTCATTACAAAAAGGTGGAAATAATTCCATTTTGACAACATAGGCGGACCCCCTGCGCATTGAAAATGTCCAAAACTATTTCAATGGCCGCCAATTCCCCCTCAACACTGCCAAGTGCCCGCTAATATTTGCTTGCATTCCTTTCCTATAGCAAGCGAAAACAGAACTGACGCACATTCCAATCTTGCACATATAAGCCATAAATCTCGTATGTTATGAATTTTGCAACAGTCCGTTTACAAGGATAACAGCTGTAGGTAAACTTGGACCTTGGCGGTCGTGTTGGTTTTTTTCCCGAACTTTCGCATTAAAATGACATTCGAAATGACTTCTTCCAGCCTTGGTGGCGGGAAACAAAACTGCTGTAGGGCGGCATTCACGCACACCAAAGAGATTACATTCATTGAACGACATTCATACATACACCAACCATGAAATTCGTCTATGACTTTCCTGCTCGGGCAGCAGCGTGAAAGTTTGTAAGCTTATGACGTTTTTAAAAAAATGTCACGTTTCCAGCCCTGACCCTCGGGGTTAGCCCCCCGAATTACGAAAAATATCGTGTACTACTCGTAGTACTTGTAATGATCTTATTTTTTCTAAGCAACATGGAACAATGCACTAATAATAAAAGAATGTTTTTTTTAATAAAAACGATGTTAATTTGGAAATACGGAAGTTTTTTCCATTTCCTGTGAACAATTCTAAATGTGAGTTAGTCCCTTTTGGACGCCAGCCATTCATATGTTATGGAGCGTGTTTTTGTGCTATGGATTGGTGATTATCTGCCCGCTAGATGGCGCTTCGGAACATATTGTGTTTCCTCCTATTCCGTTGAAAGTAGCAACGCGCGATGGGTATTAGCTAGTTCTTGATCTTTTTATTGAGTTATATAGTGTTTGAACTCATTTGCTCGGGTTAATTCCTCCCCCTCGCCCTCTGTCCGTCTTACCCACAGTTCCCCCGGTACCTGCAACTGCCATCATAAAATCATAGGAGGTTAATACTGTGTAACATTTTCACCCCAAGTCCAGGCAGTTTGCTTTTAGACTTCGTCTCTTCAGAATCACGGCACTTGACCAATGCACCTGGCGAGTTGGTTGCTAGCTATCGACTGTACGCGATATTAGAAAAGCGAATGAACAATTTAATGAAAGCCAAGAAACGCAGTTACTGGCGCCAGTTTGTCGACGGGTTAACAAGAAAAACATCGAAAAGCACTCTTTGGGACACGGCCCGACGTATGCGAAACCGAAACAGTACTAACGAGAGCGTGGAATATTCAAACCGTTGGATATTCGATTTCGCCAAGAAGGTTTGTCCGGATTCCGCCCCGGCACGGCACGAAGCACCGTTTTCGATGGTGGAGTTCTCACTTGCTCTTTTGCCATGTAACAATAAAGCCCCAGAGCCAGACAGAAACAAATTCAACTTGTAGAAGAATCTGCCAGACTCTGCCAAGAGACACTTGTTGAATTTATTTAATAAGTTTCTTGAAGGTAACATTGTCCCACATGATTGGAGAAAAGTGAGTGTCATCGCCAGTGTTGCCACAATTAAATCTGTACCGGGAGTTGAAAAATCTTTCCTATCTGTACTCTGCTATAGAAAAATCTGTACCGGATTCTGTACCGAAACAATAACAAGGTTGTTTAGAAAAAATCATTTTTTTATGCATATTTTTCATTTGGGGAAATCAAACCAGAAATTTTGACTCTTCTCTTTCACAATAAACCTCTTCACTCCTATGTGTTTTGCTCCCATGTGTGCATTCTACTCCATGGCCGCACACCTCAAAGAGTAGAAATAAAGAGGCTCTTTAGTGTGCATCATGGTCCCATGCGCACGGAAGCAGAGAAGACAACCAAAAAACATTTTAAAAACGTTCTTCCGATCAATCTTTATCTGAATCTGAATAGTTTGATTCCCCTTCCTACCTGTTTGTCAGTGAGGGGAGGCACAAAAAAGTGGCTCTTTAAGGTGACTCAATGTGCGAAATTTTGCATCTCTTGGTGCACAGCTCTTTCTCTTTTTCGTTTTCAAGTTTCTCTTTGGGCGGGTGATCTCCACATCGCAGTGTTCTTGTGCCGCTCTTTTTTTGTGTTTCGCTCTTTGTGCACATTATGGGATGCATCGCAAGGTTAAATTATTTTACTCTTCTGTCATCTAAAAAAATCTGTACCAATCTGTACTTTTTTACAAAAATCTGTAATCTGTACCGTACAGAATCTGTACCAAAAACGCTTCAAAAATCTGTACCTTTCTAGATTAATCTGTACTTGTGGCATCACTGGTCATCGCCATCCAAAAACCAGGAAAACCAGCTTCCGACAGCAACTCGTATCGACCGATTACAATGCTGTCCTGTATCCGGAAGCTATTCGAGAAAATAATCTGGTTTCGCCTCGACAATTGGGTCGAAGCAAATGGCTTACTGTCAGATTTGGCTTCCGCAAAGGCAAAGAGACGAACGACTGCCTTGCGTTGCTCTCAACAGAAATTCAAATGGCATATACCAACAAAGAGCAGATGGCATCAGTATTCTTGGATATTACGGGGGCTTTTGATTCAGTTTCTATCAACACTCTTTGTGAGAAGTTGCGCCAGCATGGTCTTTCAACAATTTTAAATAACTTTTTGCTAAACCTGTTGTCTGAAAAACAAATGCATTTTTCGCGTGGTGATTTATCGACATCACAATTTAGCTACAGCCTTCCACAGGGCTCATGTCTAAGCCCTCTTCTCTACAATGTTTACGTGAATGACATTGATGAATGTCTTGTCAATTCCTGCACGCTAAGGCAGCTTGCAGATGACGGTGTGGTCTCTATTACACGTCCCAAAGCCGTGGATTTGCAAGGACCACTGTAAGATACCTTGGACAATTTGTCTGCTTGGGCTCTGTCGTTGGGATTTAGAACCGACTTGGTTCTAGCTTAGCAACGACGTGTTACTGAGCTTCGCACTTACTTCCTTATTGGATTTGATAAAGAATTTATTTTATTTTTGGTTTTTAAAGTTTCTTTTACCCGGAGGGAAATCTAGCAGGTCATAAGCCGGAAGTACGACTTATGATGACTACGGTTTTCCTAGCGGGTTGTACCTTGGAAAGGAGAAAAAAGAAATAGATTATATGATAAAGTATACTTCACTACCAACTCCTCTGTTGGTTTGATTGACGTCTGCTGGGCGCTGGTAGGGACCTCTTTAACTGCGAATCACTACAAAGGAAAAACGTGTCATCGGTTTCTACTTAGAAAGAAAAACGACTAAACACCTGCTATGGGAAAAAGCGACTGAACGACTGATTTAATTTCATATTCTTAAAACTATATATACAAATTCCTAATCTAACTATTCACCTACCTACTTAGTTCTAGCTATTCACCCTTCTCGCTCACTCCTACCGTGATGTGTTTTTTATTCCTTTCCGCCGTCCATTCGGTACGGCCGGCAAATTATGTTCCTGCCTTCTAGACTGTTTTAGGGTGGGTAAACAATTCAAATCCTAAACCCTTTGCGCTGGTAAACAAATCAATTCTATATCTTTCGGCGCGGGTAAAATTATCTATTTGGTATCGGTCTAGACCGGATACCTTTACGTTGGATTATTTTCCCAGGACCGTCGCTAGATCACTTTATTATTATTTTATCTTTTACGGCCTTCGTGGCGGTACTTGCGCCTCGCCGGGATCGCCTACGTACACAATGCTGTATTATTTGGCAACCGTCTGAGAGTTTTATTACTATCGTCCCTTCTAGACGATAATTGCTTTCTTCGCATTTCCTCATGGTCCTTGCCAAGTAACTTACTATCATAAATTTCACCAGTTACCTGGAGTCTCGTCCCTGGTGGAAGCTTAGACCACCGTATGAATGGTGCAATTAATGCAGCTTGGGACACGAGCGTCGATGAGTAATTACGGCTATCATGAGGCCTTTTGTTATTATTGGGTAATTCGCCCACTCTCAATATATGCTTCCTTGAGCAATTTACTGGTTGATACATGAAGGCTTTCAGCCAACTTCAAACGTATGCATATATGTACCGTGAAGCGATCCTGAGCTCGACATTCCCGGCCCCGTAAATCTTCCTGAAGGTTTACTACTGTTTATGATCGAGCGACTGTCGCAGAATATAAAAATAGTTATACTTTTTTTTTGTCTAATTTGTTTGTTAATTATAATAATTATAACTCGTTATTATTGTTTACAATGAGCTTTCTGTAATATTTCTAGAAGTGGAAACAGATGATCCACTGTACTTCTGGTTTTACATTGTGGTGCCAGATATACAAACATGGCTGTATTCTACAGACTTTTGATAGTCTGATACAGACGCGGCTAGACATCTACAGGATTTTACACTAGAATAACTGTATTTGAATATTTGATTTCTTTAGTTTAAATCTACTTTTATAGCAATGTTCCAAGATATAAAGGCTTTACATAACCATCTAAAGACTTCTACATACATTTTAATTATTCTTCTATAGTCACCTAAACATGTGGAATCCCTGATTGTAGCACAAGTTTTTTTTTCTTTTTTTTTTTAACTCGTAATAAATGAAAACAATTTTTATTTCTTCAAACTTACATACTTCAACAATATAATTCTTATCAATTCTACATACTCCAAAATATGATACTTATCCATTAATTAATAAATATTCCAAATATATATAAATATAAATTCTACATACTTCAAATATGCTACTTATCAATCCTGTACTCATCACATATTTCAAAACAGGTTGATCTACATCTTGCTCTGTCAATCAGCTGGGGATACCTATCCATCTGACGAAGTCTTAATACTTAATTGAAACAGCAAAGTTTTATAATCTCTCTTTTAAATCAATAGGAATTTTCACGAAATTCGAAAACGTCTTCTTCTACAGTGAAAGAACGTATCTGTCAATTTTTCTTCTGCTAGCTCCTTTTGTATTTCACGTGACACATTTTCTTGTTGATGAGAACTACCATTGTTGATGCTGCCATTGCTGGTGGAAGAGTAACTTCCGGTGCTGGAACATGTATGATACTGGTTCGTTATATCCAACTGCGGTACGGTGAAATCTGGGCTGTAGAAGGGCAACTGATCTCAGTGGCCTTTGCGATACTCTGAAGTCCAATAGTGATAAAAGACACGAAGAATCCATCTCTCCATTGTTCAATTTTGCGACAAACGTTGCCTGTTGTATTTGCCGGCGGCGCTTCAACATATCAAGCTTGCAGCGGTGAGGATACGGTTGAAGATTTAACGGATCACGCCACGGTAGATTCCATAATACCGTCCGGATGAATCTTCTCTGGACACGTTCAATTATTTGACTCCAAGTCAATTGGTACGGGCACCAAACTAGAGAGACGATTTCGGCAATAGGATGTGCAAGCGAGCAATATAAAGCATATATCGTGTTCATATTGGTACGCCATTTATCCTGTTTCATCAGACTCGTGCCTATGTGGTCGATAAATACTCCATCCTGGACGACTCTGACCAACAATGAATTTGCCATACTGAGAACTGCTGCCGCAGTTACCATAGCTGTGAATATAGAAATTGGAGAAAAGCGAATGAATGGCCTAATTATCTCTTTTAATATACTACTTTTTCTCTGCTCTGCCTGAGAAATTCTCACAATTTCTCGTTTCATTTTATATCGGCGATCTTTAAAAGTAGGATCAACGGATCCAAGTTCAGATGCATGCATTACACCATGCTCTGATTCCTGTCTACTCTTCGCCGATTTTGGGATTAAATCCTTTCCTTCGACGTCTAAAACTGCTAGTTCAGCAATCGCGTGTTCACGGATTGCCCCTTTGCTAAGGATCTCAGCCTGTCTAACTACGCCTGCCATTCCTAAAATCGCATAGAAGGAAGTCAAAGATTGATCATTCACATCCTTCAATGTTTTATGGATTAGTGGTCGCAAACTGACAAACCACTCTGCTTGAATGAAGGTTGATCGCAACACTTCACTTATAGGTGTCTTTTTAGACATATCGTCTATCTTGGCACAGAGCACTTTCTTTATAGCTCTGCTCAACCTTTCCCAGACGGCTCTAAAATGTGGAGCTGCTGGAGGGTTGGAAATTTCAAACTCCGTCGGCTCTCCTCGTTTCACTGTTGAATTGAGATATTGGGGAAGCCGCTCTAAATCTTCTTCGGTCTCAACGAAGTTGGTTTCGTTGTTGCTGTAAAGCTGAGTTACTTTACCTCTATGCCACTTGAAACATAGGAAAAAGGCATTGCTACTAATATTACCTCCCAATTCAATATGCTTCTCACGAGTAATTAAACAAGCGAAAATTACTCCCCATTTATTTTCTTTGGCATTTCTAGCTTTTTGAAAATAGAAAGGTCCAAAATAATCCTTTCCGCTATATTCAAACAGAAACGCGTTTAAATTAGATCTTATCAGCGGGATATGAGTCGTCCCTGGAACTGTTACATAAAAAGTCTTCAGAATACATCTGTATTCCAATTTACTTCGCGCTCTCATGACTCCAGTGTTGATGTCAATGAGGGGATATACTTTTTTAAAATAATCATCTTTGGGCACATAGTCCCTTATTTGCTTTCTTTCTTCATCATTTTGGATGTCATATTTTAGCATCCTTTTCATTTCTTTCGCAAATGCTTCTATTTGAACATTTACCATCTGTGCGCGTGACGGCGAACTAATCGACTCGAAAAACATTACTTGCATTTCGCATACATCACGCTCTTTGTCGGTTCGGCATCTCTGCCATAAAAATCGTTGAACTTGCTGATCAACCGATTTTATATGGCCTTGGTGGAACATTTTCTTAATGTCTCCACAAACCGCCACCTTCAATAATACTTCGTATAGAGAAGCATCTAGTCCCGACAACAAATTGGAGTTAAACAATATACCTTGAACCTTTTGTGCCGCATCAAAATCTAATCTTAATTTTGGCGGAATTTTACTAAAATGAGGTATACAAAGTACTCGTTCAAACGGATACTCAATTTCCTCCTTACTCAATTCTCTAATGAATCTCTTTGATTCATAGTTATTAAAGGATGCCATTGCCCATTCCTTTTTGTTAACATTCAAATTTTGTTTCATTATGTTGAGTCTGTTCAAGGCATAAGTCTTTGGAAATTTGACATCATCATTTTTCCAAAGCTGTCCAATTTCATAAATGCTCTCCTTCTTTTGGAGAGAACTTCGAATTATTTCCTTTGAGCACTTAGGCTCTTTAGTTTCAGGCGTATTTGGAATTGCTGTAGCTCCGAAATACCCTGTGGAAAGTAAACTTTTTACTATCTTCCTACTCTGAAAGGAAGGTTCGAGAGGTGATACTGTCCTCTCGCTTGTTCGCATCAACGTCTCGCGTATTTGCGTCAGCTAAGCCATTGCTTCACTGTTTCTATCTTGCGCTTGGAGTGTCACATTTTTCATCTCCAAGTCTTTTGCTCTTATCTTATTCTGAAAAGAGTTCACGATGGATAACAAATTCCTCTCATGAATTTTCCACAGCTCAGACATAGATTTGCTACCATCTAATTCTAATGCTTGAAGTGCAATATTATTCATCTTCAAGTCTTCCATCCCATTCTTATTTAGAAGGGAGTTCACGAGGGATAATGTTTTCCTCTCGTTCTTCTTCATCAGCTCAATCATCATTTCGCTGTCTTGGATGGCCATATTTAACATCTCGATGTCTTTCTTCAGCTTAACCTCTTCTTGGTTGCGCTGCTGGCATTTTACACAATACCAAACATCTGGTATTGCGGGTCGTTTATTCATCTTTACGCAATATTTATGAAAATATCTATCGCAATCGGAGCAGGTTATCATGTCGACCTTTGCTCGATCTTTCCTTGTGCAAAGCCGACAATGGCCGTTGGGATTCGACACGAATTCCATATTTTCTTAGAAGTATTTATCAATCGATCTCTAACAATCTTTCCAATTATAGAAAACTTGACTTAAATACTCAATTTTAAATAGTTGAAAACTATTCAAAATACTTTAATAAAATTTTAAGGAAGATTGTGCTCCGCTCCTCTCTGGAGCCACCAAAATGTCGTTGGGATTTAGAACCGACTTGGTTCTAGCTTAGCAACGACGTGTTACTGAGCTTCGCACTTACTTCCTTATTGGATTTGATAAAGAATTTATTTTATTTTTGGTTTTTAAAGTTTCTTTTACCCGGAGGGAAATCTAGCAGGTCATAAGCCGGAAGTACGACTTATGATGACTACGGTTTTCCTAGCGGGTTGTACCTTGGAAAGGAGAAAAAAGAAATAGATTATATGATAAAGTATACTTCACTACCAACTCCTCTGTTGGTTTGATTGACGTCTGCTGGGCGCTGGTAGGGACCTCTTTAACTGCGAATCACTACAAAGGAAAAACGTGTCATCGGTTTCTACTTAGAAAGAAAAACGACTAAACACCTGCTATGGGAAAAAGCGACTGAACGACTGATTTAATTTCATATTCTTAAAACTATATATACAAATTCCTAATCTAACTATTCACCTACCTACTTAGTTCTAGCTATTCACCCTTCTCGCTCACTCCTACCGTGGTGTGTTTTTTTTTTATTCCTTTCCGCCGTCCATTCGGTACGGCCGGCAAATTATGTTCCTGCCTTCTAGACTGTTTTAGGGTGGGTAAACAATTCAAATCCTAAACCCTTTGCGCTGGTAAACAAATCAATTCTATATCTTTCGGCGCGGGTAAAATTATCTATTTGGTATCGGTCTAGACCGGATACCTTTACGTTGGATTATTTTCTCAGGACCGTCGCTAGATCACTTTATTATTATTTTTTTTTTCTTTTACGGCCTTCGTGGCGGTACTTGCGCCTCGCCGGGATCGCCTACGTACACAATGCTGTATTATTTGGCAACCGTCTGAGAGTTTTATTACTATCGTCCCTTCTAGACGATAATTGCTTTCTTCGCATTTCCTCATGGTCCTTGCCAAGTAACTTACTATCATAAATTTCACCAGTTACCTGGAGTCTCGTCCCTGGTGGAAGCTTAGACCACCGTATGAATGGTGCAATTAATGCAGCTTGGGACACGAGCGTCGATGAGTAATTACGGCTATCATGAGGCCTTTTGTTATTATTGGGTAATTCGCCCACTCTCAATATATGCTTCCTTGAGCAATTTACTGGTTGATACATGAAGGCTTTCAGCCAACTTCAAACGTATGCATATATGTACCGTGAAGCGATCCTGAGCTCGACAGGCTCTCCAGCTGGGTATTGATTTCTCTACACAGAAAGCTGAGCTATTTTTATTTTGTAGGAAGCGTGAACCAGCAAAACTACAGCTTCAGTTAATGGATAAAACTATTGCTCAGGTTTCAACATTCAAATATCTCGGGGTCTGGTTCAACTCTAAAGGTACATGGGGATGTCACATTAGGTATCTGAAACAGAAGTAGCCACAAAGAATCAACTTTCTCCGTACAATAACCGGAACATGGTGGGGTGCCCACCCAGGAGACCTAATCAGGCTGTACCAAACAACGATACTATCAGTGATGGAGTACGGATGTTTCTGCTTTCGCTCCGCTGCGAACATACATTTCATCAAACTAGAGAGAATCCAGTATCGCTGTTTGCGCATTGCCTTGGGTTGCATGCACTCGACCCATACGATGAGTTTAGAAGTGCGATATTTTGAACCCATTGGTGATTGCAAATTGCGAAAGGCTTGTCGAGCTTATTTCTTAGACCCGATTCATGTCATTGCATATCGATTACATGGAACAGAACATCAATTCTTCTTATAACGTTAACCGTGCTCATTTCTTAGATACTTCTGATCCATATGTATTTTTCGACTTATCCGTGAGAGAAGAGATTTGTGAAATCCCGGATCACATTCGCCCACATTAAATATATGTTACTATGTTTTAGTTGCCGCAAGGTTCTACTGTATCGATTTTGTTGGATATTTTCGGCAAATTTGAGACTAAGAGAAACGAAAGAAATGAAAATGAAAGACGGATAGGTATTCTAGAGCGAATCAGTTATAAACTTGGAACGGAAAACTAGGACTAGGCAGGCTCATATGGACATGGAAATGTGAAGAATTCTTTACCTTCTGCTAAGTAGGAGTTGGGCGTTGCACCCAAGTCTACCGCATGGTCTATGGTAGAACATAACTCATCATCATGTTTTACCGCCGACGCCGGTTTTTTGGTTCACGTGGTACATGAACGGCACCTATCTTGAAATACGTGTGTAGAACAATTTTATAGATATAAATCATACAATAATCCATATATTTATTTATATAAAGAAAGTTAACTCTGTTTCTTTTTTAAGGTGTTCGTTTTTGAGTGGATGCGCGGCTGGATCCTTAGCTGCATTGGCGGTTAACCCATTTGATGTCATTAAAACAAGACTACAAGCTATTAAAAAAGCCGAAGGAGAAATGCAATTCAATGGAGTTGCAGACTGCATCAGGTATAAACATATCTTCAGTGCTATAATTAAAAAAGTAATATTGACTCCGCGTAGCAACATTTGTGGTGATAATTTCCAAAAGAGTGGGCGAGTGTTGTTAACATACGAGAGGTGTATCTTAAGATCCGTACGAATGCGTGCGTCTCAGTGTCCAGAATGTCGATTGCGGTATAAGATGACTTGTACATTATAACATACTTCTGTGTCATACATCGGATTCTACTTCTGTGTCATACATCGGATTCTTTTTGCCCTTCTCATATAGAAAATGGATATGCAATGACTTTGAAAAACGGCAAGCTGAACTAGGCCGGAAGGCCAACTGTCATATTCCATTCGACTCAGTTCGTCGAGATCAGTAAACATTTGTTGTGTATATGTTAACTTTTAATTTTCTCAGATATAGCTGATCCGATTTGGTTCCGGAGCTACGGTGTGCAGAGAGTGTTTACGCCATCAATTTCGTTATAAGCTGTCTTCATCATGACATCACGATGTTGCAAAACTTATTGATATTGAAGCTAAATTCTTTGATTCACAGGTCTAGATCACTAATGACTAACCAAAGTTACTTTGACCGCTTTGACCTTCGACTGTTCTTTGTCCCATATAAGCAGAAACTGAAAAATGTTTAAAGGGGAAAGTAAATTTCAGAAATCGAGTTTGTATTTTTGATGGTAGATGTCTTTAAACATGGTGTCTACTCCCGAGAAAAACCGGGAATAACATGGAAAACCGGGAGTTCTCGGAGAATTAATTTTACCTGAAAAAACTACAAGGAGCAGCCCTATGGAGTTGCACGAGCTGTAGACGTAGGACTATACTACTTAATGTAAAATATTTATTTTCTTAGCACAGGAGGAGTCTGGAAGGCAGCACTGGCTGATAGTCGTACTTGGTTTTGCTCCGCGTTATTTTATAAATTTGTTTAGAATTACTCGATGTTTAATGCATCAAATGTTGTGATGTGATCTGTAATGCTTCATAGTGATTGTTATCTATAAAAATAAGCATTAATTAAAACCCAAAGTGGTAGAATTGTGAAAATTTTGGTGGCTCTAAAATGGTAGTTGCATATGTGCGAAATCGTTTTACACGAAGAAAACCAACAATGTTAGTGTGTGTGTGAAAAAACACAAAATTGAAACGAGAAGTGGCTGTTTATGAGAAGGTGAAAGCCAAAACTATCGGTTTCATTGATAGCAGCTAATACCAGGAGCAAAGGGAGTATTATTCCATTTATCTATTGAGAATGACATTACATAACTTGTGACGAATTAAGGACGATTCAGGCGATGCATCAGCTTCCGTCAAGGTCAACGGAGCGTCACCGTTCCGTCAGGATAAGTTGAATGCGTTTCTCTTGCGCCCGTCCACACGTGCCGTACGTCAAAACGTTCCTTGCCGTTGCTGTTGTGTGTGTGTGAATACCTCCATCTTAATGCATGTAACTGATCTTGACGTTCCGTACCGGTGACGGAAGCCTGATGTATCGTGTGAGTCGTACTTTAGCCATGCGTCTGAAGCGTGAACGAGAGTTGGTTGTACCCACACACCCATAGGCACAACTGGAAACATCCGCGATGTTTAGCGGAGTGGAGCGGGACATTTTTGCTACTGACTGTTGTGTTAGTAGATTCGCTGATTCGTACGTGTACATGTTCGCTGGCACAATCGTATTCCTATACATGGATTCGTGGCATCGGTTTTCTCTTGCTCTCCGCTAGCGCTGATACATTTTGTTCGTATCCTTACAATGTACAATGAACCCACCAGATTGGTATCCGTGATCTTAGCCGGTTTATACGAACAAGGATGGTTCAATCGAGCATTGTACAACTTATGTATTGTTTGAAGAGAACATGGAGACGAAACTGATATTCTTTCGCATATTACCGGTTTGCTAGTTTCGCTATCGGTATCAATACCCCCAAAAGTGTATCTATAACGAGGAGACCAGTGTGTGTTGGAATTTGGATGCGTTGTAGGGCGGTCTAGGTTAGTTTCAGAATGGTGTCAGAAAAAAGCATCAGTGGAATCAACTCTGGGATGGTGGTTCACTGTAGTAGTGTGAGAAAGTATATGTGGGTTGTATCATTCTTTTCTATCTTTCCTTCTGTTATCAAATCTGTTGATCGATTTGATGATTCTAATGATTTTTGTTTGGATGAAAACAAAATGACTCCTACCGCACCTTCAAACCATACACTAGGCACAGAAATATTCTGTGCAGGGAATGGCTGGTATCAATAGTTGTGTAGCTGATTTCAAGATTGTGTGAGCTAGATGAGCTTTGTTGCGTAGTGTTGCTTTGCGTGGCCGGTTTGGCCTGTATGGCGCTTGTATCGCTCTTTGTTTGCTGTTGCTGATCGGTTGTTCTTTGGAAATTCTGTGAATAGCCGAGCAGCGGTGGCTGACCAATGAGGTATATATATAGATGTGGCAGAGCACACGGTTTGCTGGTGTTGGCGGCCAGAGGTATGTAAACAATCCAGAAGCACAACGGGTCGACGCCATAGTGTTCACAATAGCAGAGCCCACGATTCACATCTCGACAAACATATGATTGCGGCCTGGAGGCCGGCTGTCACAGTCCGCTTTGAGTGGGGATTCCGGACAAACCGTTGCACGCCAATCACAGATGTTGGTAGTAAACGAAAGAGAAAAGTTTTCTCTTTCATAAACTGTTGTGAACTGTATTCGACTAGTAACGGTTTGTCTGGAATTTCCATTCGGGGTGGATTTTGACGGTTGGCTTTTGGGCCGTAGTCATATGTTTGTCGAGACATATACAACATTAGTGGCTGACGGGGAGTGGGGCGGGGGTCGTTCCGATCGGGCTCAGAGAGCGTGCGTGACGGCTTATTTTGCTACAGCTTATACCACTAATTCGCATGCAAGTACTGAGAGGCTTTATAAACGTGTGTGAAATATTGAATTACATATTCCTACTTCTATTAGACCCACAGATACTTAATGTGTATGGATAATTGCGAAAACGAAGTGATAGTGTTTGTGCGATTATTTCTGAAGTGTCGATGGTTAACTATTTTCGTCTTACATCTTTTGTCACCTGGTTTGCATGCAGTGGTTTATTGGCTTCGAACAATGGCGGGTTTAGGGGCGGGGGGATCCTAGGGGTCCGGATTCCTCCCGAAAATTTTCAACTTGTTGAGAAATTTTGAATTGGTCTGAATTTTTTATCGGTTTCAAACTTAAAATCTTTTTAAAACTAAATGCGACTACCACTACTGAATTTCATTAAATGAGGTTTTTACGTTTACGTATTGTACAATGATGATTTTAAAATAGAAAGTTTCGGACCCCTCCCGCAATTTTGTTCTGGATCCGTCCCTGGCTTCGAATCTTAGTTTGTTACAGATAAGCGGTCGTTCTTATTTTGATTTATCTACAGAATTGCTCGTTTTGAGATTTTTGATGTTCGTAGATTTTACGGCATTGTGGGATAGTATATGTCAACAGGGTGGCACTAATAGAGCTGATATTCCTTTGAACTGAACAAACTAACTCATTGGTTTGTTTAGTGTTTGTTTGGCTAACTGAGCAGCTGACGCATGGGATGTTGGATGTACGCGTGGTTTTGACTGAGTGTAGTGCTGGCTGTTGAGTCATGTATGAGAGTTGGTAGCTCGCGAGATGGATCAAGGCTTTTTAAAGGAATGTATATACATGTTTCGACAGCTTAAAAACTCTTTTGAAGTTTGGGACGAAAATCCTTCCACGAGGGATTGGCTAACTCACATTAATGAACTTGCACTGAATGATGCAGAGAGAGAGAAAACTTCCAAGCTATGTAGGAACACGGCTCACAGAAACGAGACTTGCTACTCCGCGAATTGACAGTTTTGGTGACGTCAGAGAAATCGTTGAGATAAACAAACGGATTTCTCGAAAGTTGATAATTAACAATATTCAAGCTCTTACGGTGGGGAAAAAATAATGTGTAATGGATTATGTAAATTACGCCATAATTACACTAGACACAGTAGATATTCAGTGCATCTATGTGTTTATTAGCGAAAAGTGGGAATTGGGTTGCTGACATAGAAAACATATCTAACCGTAATTTTCTGTTCCCAAGGTTTTGGACATCGGGGTAGCTACCTTGTGATCTACCAGGTGCCGATCATCCGTTAGCAGCAAAGAATATATGAATTTCATCTGATTGTTTTCGCCGACAATTTCTATGACACCCACTCGTCAAATGTTTACACTCTAACAAGCTAACCTTGTATATGTAAGCCGTGTGTAGGAATTTTTAATAGTACTTGTGTATTATGTTGTTCCTTGTGAACTGGTGATATGCCTTTTTATCGGTCGGATTGAAGGAATCATTAAAACCAAAGGTGCACAATTTGAAGGGTTATATTAATCTTCAGCCCTTGGACAGGTTTCCATGCTTCAAGAAGATTTGACTAGGGAGGGACGAAAATGGAAAAGCTTTCATGGCTTTGTTGGGACTGATTTCTGTGGAATCTCATGAATGAGTGGAGGAATTTTACACATTGCATTTTGACCATTTTTGTATAGTTGTAAATTTGTTAAGAGGTTTGCATAGGTTTGACTGAGCATCTGGTCGGATCCTCTAAATAGTGCTTTATTGATTGTCATGTTAGGCATATGTCGTCATATGCGTATTGGTTTTATACTCGATTGATGGCGACAGAAACGGGAGTTTATTCTTAATTTTTTTCTTATTCTATTTTATGGCGTTAGCATATTGTTGTGTTGAATTGGTGTATTGCTTTCTTTTTGTCTTTCTTGACTGCTATTCTTGGTTCTATTTATAGTAGGATTTCAAGCATTAAAACGTACGCGTGTCGTCGGTTGTGTGTCCGTCGTTTCAGGTGCTTAAATAATGCTTGTTTCATACCGCTTAGGGTACATTTCGGTTTACATATTAACGCGCGTGAGTATTGATGACATATAAGTCGGCATCTTATTCAATTGTTCGTGGCGAGGAAACAGTAAATAGTTGTTCTATTGTTTATAATAATACCGTAGGTTTTGCACGATGAGTGATTCTTGTATTACGAGATCTTCGATAACATAGGTATTAGCCGTCAAATATCTCAAGGCAGTAAAGTTAATAACTCTGCGTAGTGATGCAATACTTTTAAACTGTCGTGTTTCGCCGGTGTAGAGAGGCAAGAAGTAATAACATCGTTCACATGCCGTTCGATTCAAATAAACGTATATGATATTCCCAACAGCCGGCTGTCTGGAAATGAAGTTTACAAACTGAGAATTTCCGAATTAAATCAACAAACGATAAATCTATCACAAATTCTCGGCAGCCGGCTGCCCAGAGCAATAAACATATGATAACACTTCTTAGAGTTACATAGATCGTATCGCTTATCACGGTGAATCCTGATTTGTGTAACTTTTTATCCCATCCTACTAACAAAAATTCCTTCCCGTGACAAACGTGGAGATGCAGTGGTATACACGGTCTCCATAACAACGTTTGTTACACTAACATTCCTTTCCTTCCCCGATGACCGTAAGGACGTGGCTGGCGCTGCTATTGACTTTAAAAATATGGAACTCTCGAAACTTGCACATTGAGAATGGATAGCTACTCCCAGGCTCCATTCGTTGATTCTCTGTGCAATTTCGCTAGTCCTGGTCAATCGCGGAGTAGCAACTACGAATTGTACGGTTATCATGCTCATGCTCATGCTCAATATTTATTTTCTTAGCACATTTATAATAATAAATAAAACATATTTCTTACGTATGGTTTAATCACAACCAATCAACATCGAATGTTACATATTGAACCAAACCTTCCTGGTTATCAGGTCATTTCATTTGTAGTAGGTGATCGAATCCGATTAAACTTATTTAAGAAGATCCGAAGAAAGAAGACAGAAAACTGTGACCGAACTACTATCTGGAGCTAAATCTTTATAGCATAAGATTAGCTTGTAAAAACTTTTCGATTGTGTGTGGTAAAAAACCCGGACCAGTGAAAAATCAAATTTTGGACAATTTAATAACATTTCATGTATAGACCAAGCATTCTAGTTATATTTTGCCATTATTGTAACTTTCCCAAAGTACGCATACAAATATATCGAATGCAGTGGTCTAAATCATATATTGAAACTATAAATATACAAGAATCGAAAACAATTTTATATATGGACAATGCGTTTTTGCAACGGTTTTTCAAGTGGCAGTATATTCATTCATAAATGGGCTTTGTAGTATGTACCGTAAACCGGGGTGACATTGATTACTTTTCGAAGTAATCATTACATATTTCTAGACGCAACAAATTTTCTTCAAGTTTAATATTTTTAAACCATGTACTGATGTATGGAGAACAAGATTGAATGGTTTTACCTTAAATTGTCCGCTTACAACTATTTTTCCAAAAATGATTTCAAGTTGAAGTCCGTTTTCGTATTCCGGGGTGACTTTGATAACCTGCATGTTCACCCACATTAAGTTATCATTGTCAATGTTTTTCATTGAAATGCTTGTTTAAACTGATTCAGGAAAGATATTCATTGTTAAATAGATGTTAATTGGTATTATACAAAGTACTTCAATGTACTGTAAAATTCGAGTAACCAAAATTCCTATAATTCGTGTCCAACTAGAATACAAGATTGTGAAAACCTTTAAAACTGCAAAAAATGTTGTATTTCAGTCCTTTATCGATGTACAAAAAGTTTCATCCATTCTAACACGTTGGAATATTGAACAATAAAAAATGTTGCGAATTTTAGCTAAAAATAATTTGAAATAATTGCCAACTAGTTTCACAAAAGAATGTATTCAAAATAAGCAAACTCTCAAAACTAAAGTTGGTACATCCCAATCTAAAGGAAAATAAAAACTCGCTTGTAATTTATTACTTTTGCTCAAATCTGAGATTTATTTGCTTTATAAAAAATAGACACTTTACGAAGCTTCGTAAAAATAAGGCAAAGTCAAATTTCGGTTTTTTGTAGTTTTTGTACCCAAAAACTGAACAATATACTCAAAAAGTATACCAAATCAGTATTTTATTAGTTTAGAGTAAAAATCAGTTCAAATTAAAATGATTCGGTAGATCATTCTGGTTTAATAAGCGATCTAGAAAAAAAGTTTCGAGTGATCAAAGTCACCCCGCTGATCAAAGTCATCCCGGTTTACGGTACCTATTAGTAGAATCAAAATACTATAGGCTAAGTGGAAATGAATCACGTGATGGGGAAATGAATCAATGAATTGATCGAACGTAAATAATAAACCTTCGTTGTGCAATTTAGTAACAAATTAGATCTACCTACCTACACATTCGCCTCAAACATTAAACCCACGCGCACAAAGCAAAATGAATGAACGCTGATGATGATGGGTAGAGCGAAAGAGACAACTAATACTACGACACTATGCTAACCGTGTTTGCAAATGAAACTCGCATGTACAAACTATTTTGTGTATACATAAAAGTGTGCTGGAAACCAACACAAAAGATAGCATAGTGTTTGAACGGACAAGCTACACTGGCTGTGAAAACACAGCGCAGTGATCTGCTTCGCCTGCCGCTCAACAGGCAACTGAGCGTGTTCGGCGAAATCCGTCCGTTTAAATAGTCGATGATGACGTCATTCATAGAAGCGTAGCGCGCTAGGTACACAAATCTGTCGTGCTGGACTAGGGAAACGCTATCTTCTGTGTGTAAATGCGCGATATTTTGACTAGGTTGTTCGTGATTTAAATTTTTAATGCCATGATATCAAAAATCTTTAGGTTTATCTATTGGAATCTATTCTTAGAAGTATTTCGGGGCGATATGCGCAAAAAATTTGAAAATTTATCGGCTGGCTGAATTATATGCGTTTAAAATTGGACCACTTTCCGTTACATACCATCTTTGTAGAATTTGCAACGTGCACCCCTATATCGAAAACAAAGACGTAGTCCTACGTCAAAAACCTGGAATCCTCAGGGAACTTTGAAAGTTGACCATGATATTAGAATTGTATCAAGTGTCACGAGCAGCGTCGTCAGACTCTAACCCTTCAATACTATTGAACCTTTTCTGGAGCATTAACTAATCTATACTAAGTTTTAATTGAATAGAATAATTATTTCGAAAATGGGAAAAATGTAGATTTACAGCTGCACTATTACTTCGTATGGACTGTTACGAATTACACGTATTTAAAAAACCTTTATTTGGGCTTTCTTCCCATATATAAATCGCTGTTTCGCTCTGTCCACTTCTGTGTATCGTGTTTTATTTTTCTCAGGAACGAATATGCTGCACATCCTACTGTCATCGTCATCACATATCTAACTACTCTCCAAGGATCTCCTCTGGGATCAGCATATCAATGACCGACTGTTTTGCCCTCGTTTGCAAACCGATCTGCCACGTCATTACCGGTTATGCCACTATGTCCTGGAATTCAAACGAGTCTAGTAGGTTTGCGCTGTGCTAACTTTTCTGTTTGTTGTGTTCGCTGATATTTCGATTTACCGCGTTCTGAGGAAAGTAGACGTTTTTAATATTCGGGATCAATAATACCATCCAAATTGCATATACTTTCACAGGGAAAACGTTACAATATTGCGGGAGGATTGATGTTATCGCTATATCATTGGACTGGCTCCGACTGTATCATTGCATTTGAACCCATCAGTGTGGAATATCGTGCATTATAGCTATCAGTTCGACAGTAGTTCTCCGACTATTGATCGTACTTTCTTAAGGGTATCCCCTGTTATTACAGTTTTGTTTATATTCCAAGCAATTGAAGGTCATTTTTTCTGGTAGGCGTTTCTTTTATGGCAAGTGCTGCTCCTGCAATTTCCTGCGTACGCTTCGTCGCTCGTCAAATCAATAAGAGGACAGTGTTCCAACGGTTTTTTTTCAGCAAATGTAAGGCAATCTATACGAGAGAATGTGCGGATAATAGCTCGAAGGGAAGAGTACTCGCGTCAGCGATGATCGATTGCATAGGCTGGTAGCGCCATAGGTGAAGAAAAACAATTTTGTTGTAAGCATATGCGAATGTTTTCAACGATGTTTGGCCTCCTCTGCTCACTAGGTCAATGCCGTATTTTTTATAGTAAGGTTTAAAAAGTTTCAAAAGCATGGCCTGTAGTGTGTTGGCACTGTAAAACTCAGGATTCCCTTTCGTGTCAATAACTAAAAACACTCCTTACCATGGCCTTTGAGCCATTCAGCTCTCGACTTTTCTCTTATAGTCCATCTCCATCTATTACGTCGCTATTTAATTCGCGTCTAAGTGAACTAATTTCCTGAACCATTCAGCCCCTCTTTCCGTAAGTCATTCAGCTCCCAGCTTTATCAGTATCTACTCCGATATTCCTCTGCGGAGATCTCATCCTACTCCGACTGAGAGTTCCCTGGCGGCAGAGTTTCTGTCGGTATCGATGTCTGTTTCAGTCAATTTAAATCTCCCGTACTGAGAATTCCTCGGCGGTGGATTTAGTACGATACCGATATTTTCGTGAGCCATTTAGCTTCCCACTTCGTCCCAATCTACTCTATCTAATTCCCGGCGGTAAACCTACACTCTACTGGTGCCTCAACAACCCGCTGCTGGCTGTTCGACGCGATTTACTCAAACTGTGGATGGCGGTGTAGCTACCGGGTAGGCTGTCGAGGTCCGTCCGGCGATTCCGGTGGAGCCTGGCGTCCTATTCGCTGGCCCTCCTATATCCGAACCCGGTGCTGCGTCGCTTACTACTCAACTGGTCCCCGGCAGTGGATCTAGTCCACTACGGCGGAGTTTTTCCCGAATCTGTTTTGTCTTTTCACGACTACTTTCTAGTTGGCGGCGTTGCCTTGTTGGTTCCTTCGCCACTTCCTCTGTAGTTCGGAGAGTATACTCATCTCTACTCTGTTGACCGCATCCCAGATATGCTCATCTTGGACGATATTGTCGAGTGTCACGCCGGGCGTACCCCTTCGAACTTCACGTACTCCGAGTGAAGGGGTGACGAAGGACATCCCAACCGATGCAGGTACTTTCGGAAGCATCCATGTATGGACAAAAACTGCGTCAAATGGAATTTCACCTCTCTATGTTTCCTATGTACCAACGCAGACATATTTGAGATGAGTCGGTGAGTCCATCTTCCTTCCTCCGCGTTGTCCCACTCTTGCTACCACTTAGCCAACGAGTCCACTCGGACCAGTCTCCTTGCATTTCGTGTGTTCTTCTGCTGAGAGCATTCCATGTCCTCAGCCAGAGTGATGCAGATGTGAATCATCCCGACAAGGATGCATACCGCCTCTGACGATATCGTTCGCGCTCGCTACACGAATAGCTATTAGGCAAAACATGCTTGTCAACTTCGTCAGGTACCGCTTTGAGATCAGCGCAGCGCAGACGTCTCGTTCTACATACTGCTTCTCCGATGTTCGACATGATCCTTGCCAATACGTTAGTTGTCTTCTCAGCCTTTTTACATACCTAGTTGACATGGCTGTCAATGCCGTATGCCGAGAAGTGTTTTCTTTACGGTTAAGGTTGCACAGAGAATGCGCTAAATTCGCAAACGAAAAAAGCAGTATGTCAGATCTTCATAAAAATCAATCAGCGTATGTAGAATATTGTTACAGTACAGCTGATTGATTTTTATGAAGATCTGACATACGGTGTGGAAAAAACTGCTTTTTTTCGTTTGCGAATTTTACCCTTTCTCTGTCCAACCTTAACATGAGTCGTTGTAGGAGAGGCTAGCCCATCAAGTAAGGTCCCGTTGAGACACATTACCCTTTGTCGAAAGTCCACAAAAGTTTATTCAGAGTGACGTCGGTGTTATACATAAATGCTGCCAATATGCTACGAGTGCCAGAAGCGTCTCGCGATAGAGTTAAATTACGATAAACTGTACAGACAACAACAGGAAGCCATCAATCTCAACAAGCTAGTTATGGAGTAGAATCACAAACTCGCATCCACATTTAGTAACTTCAATGTCCGAGATGGATTTGAATATATCGAAATGCTCTTAAACGAGTTGACCGGGTTTGACTGTTTCGACTGTGGCTTTAATCTTTGGTTTAGGCTGATCCAGGTTTAGCCTTCGTTGTCAATACTCCACTCTCAGCTTCATTGAATTTCTCGTTAATAATGGGCTGTCCTGCTTGTTTCGTATTTTGACCATTCTTCCACCTCCGAGATCCCCTCCATCTTCTTCCCGTCACCACCTGCAACCGTCCTTTCCAAATCCATCCTTGTCGAACGCGTTGGGTAGTGCTCGTGACTACCATCTCAATGGGGCACACACTACTCTGGACTTCTGCTTCCACTTCATGCAAAATCTCCTATGTTTAATTTTTTTTTTTCATTATATGTTATTTGCTTCTTTGTTCTACGTTTTGATGAGTTGATCGCTGTAAATTATTGTTGTGCATAAACAAAAAAAAACTAAGTTAAATTTTTTTTGTGTAATCATCATTTTAATCTGCAATTTACTATATTTATTTAACTATTTTAACTTTCATTTATTTACAATTATTTATCGTTCTCTTTAAAATTTGTTGTCATATGTGAGACTCCACTGCTGTGTACATTAATCAACTTGTATTATCACTTTTGTTTGTAGTTTATGTTGGAAGGGAAAAACCGACTCGATTGGCTATCTTCCAAATCTTCTAATTTCTGTCGGTGATTCTTAGCAAAAACATAGTGTTAGTGGTTAGTATGTTTCTCCCAATTCCTTCTTTTTCCCCAGATGTGTTTTTTTTTGTTCGAGATCTTTTGCTACTTTGCTCGTTTTAATAATTTCGAGTTCTTTTGCCTGTTGTGCTCAGTTTTTAGTAATTTTTTTTGTAATATTGTTTTAGGCTCGAGATGGATAATATATTTTTTGTGTGTTCCTCGAGTTGTGTCTTTTTTTGTAATTGTGTTTTTTTTCATAATAAATTTTTTTTTGGATAATATATTTTTTTCTAAAAATGTTTTGTGTCGACAACATTTGTCGAAGCGAGGTAAGTATTTTTGCGGGAATACTTGGTTATCTTCCTTCCTGTCTATTGTGGTTTCGTGTATGTTGCTTCGACATCTCCCGCTATCTAATTGAGGTTGACCCAGGAGGGTTTCTGCAAATAAAGACTTAAATTCCCGAAAAGATACATGGTATTGGTAACCATGCGGTTATGAAGGAAAAGTACTCTGAAATCTTACTTACCATAATCGACTATCTCTATCCTAAAAAGTATCTGAAAATTGCAATTGCCAAGGTGGACTGATGCGCAACTTGTGAAACCAACTCAAAATTCTCCTAATAATATTTAGAAAGATAGAAAAAAAATAACGCACATTGGTAGATTTGCGACTCTTGTGAATTTTAAAATGAAATTCTTCTGCAGTGTCTGTCTCTACTGCAACTTGTTGATAACTTTCGTGTTCCGGCATGTTCTGTCGTTTTTTTTCATAAACTCCTTTTTATAATATATTCTACCTCTAATCGCTATGTGTATACTTGACCCTGCAATATTTACTCAACCCATACTTTTTTTTATGGACGTCTCCGTGACTCTTAAATGGTTAAAATATTTCCCACTTTATACTTTCTGTCATTAAAATTCCCGTTTTTCTTGGATTCTTTCGGTCCATTATACCTGCAAGAACGCTCATGGTTACCCTATCAATATTCGTATGACTGTCGTCAGCGTCCATCGCTGATTTAGAAAATACGTGACCTTAATAGTCTTGGCTCTAGCTCTTGTCCTTTGACTCTGGCTTTACTTTTGTTTTGGCTCTGGTTCACTGACTCAGGCCTTGTTATATATTCATACTAAGATCCTTTTTATAAAATTGTGCTCAGCTCAGGTCCTTTTGACTCTGGCCCTTCTGTATTTTTTTTTCTTAGTTTGGTTCAGGTTTCTCGGACTCTGACCATCTCTTGTATTCAATTTTGTTATCAGTGTTTTGCAACCTTCGTTCTGATTGCCCTTTTTCCATGTATTCAATTTTATACTTGTATTTGACGTTTTTTAAATTTTTTTACATTTCTTACAAAGGAATGTATAGGATTCGCTCAAACTTTGAAAACTATTTCCGAGGCCCGGAGGGCCGAGTTTCATATACCAATCGACTCAGCTCGACAAATTGAGACAATGTCTGTATGTGTGTGTATGTGTGTATGTAGTATGTACAAAATGTCATGTAATTATCTCAGCAATGGCTGAACCAATCTTAATGAAACTAGTTTCAAATGAAAGTTATTACAGTTTTGTTTATATTCCAAGCAATTGAAGGTCATTTTTTCTGGTAGGCGTTTCTTTTATGGCAAGTGCTGCTCCTGCAATTTCCTGCGTACGCTTCGTCGCTCGTCAAATCAATAAGAGGACAGTGTTCCAACGGTTTTTTTTCAGCAAATGTAAGGCAATCTATACGAGAGAATGTGCGGATAATAGCTCGAAGGGAAGAGTACTCGCGTCAGCGATGATCGATTGCATAGGCTGGTAGCGCCATAGGTGAAGAAAAACAATTTTGTTGTAAGCATATGCGAATGTTTTCAACGATGTTTGGCCTCCTCTGCTCACTAGGTCAATGCCGTATTTTTTATAGTAAGGTTTAAAAAGTTTCAAAAGCATGGCCTGTAGTGTGTTGGCACTGTAAAACTCAGGATTCCCTTTCGTGTCAATAACTAAAAACACTCCTTACCATGGCCTTTGAGCCATTCAGCTCTCGACTTTTCTCTTATAGTCCATCTCCATCTATTACGTCGCTATTTAATTCGCGTCTAAGTGAACTAATTTCCTGAACCATTCAGCCCCTCTTTCCGTAAGTCATTCAGCTCCCAGCTTTATCAGTATCTACTCCGATATTCCTCTGCGGAGATCTCATCCTACTCCGACTGAGAGTTCCCTGGCGGCAGAGTTTCTGTCGGTATCGATGTCTGTTTCAGTCAATTTAAATCTCCCGTACTGAGAATTCCTCGGCGGTGGATTTAGTACGATACCGATATTTTCGTGAGCCATTTAGCTTCCCACTTCGTCCCAATCTACTCTATCTAATTCCCGGCGGTAAATCTACACTCTACTGGTGCCTCAACAACCCGCTGCTGGCTGTTCGACGCGATTTACTCAAACTGTGGATGGCGGTGTAGCTACCGGGTAGGCTGTCGAGGTCCGTCCGGCGATTCCGGTGGAGCCTGGCGTCCTATTCGCTGGCCCTCCTATATCCGAACCCGGTGCTGCGTCGCTTACTACTCAACTGGTCCCCGGCAGTGGATCTAGTCCACTACGGCGGAGTTTTTCCCGAATCTGTTTTGTCTTTTCACGACTACTTTCTAGTTGGCGGCGTTGCCTTGTTGGTTCCTTCGCCACTTCCTCTGTAGTTCGGAGAGTATACTCATCTCTACTCTGTTGACCGCATCCCAGATATGCTCATCTTGGACGATATTGTCGAGTGTCACGCCGGGCGTACCCCTTCGAACTTCACGTACTCCGAGTGAAGGGGTGACGAAGGACATCCCAACCGATGCAGGTACTTTCGGAAGCATCCATGTATGGACAAAAACTGCGTCAAATGGAATTTCACCTCTCTATGTTTCCTATGTACCAACGCAGACATATTTGAGATGAGTCGGTGAGTCCATCTTCCTTCCTCCGCGTTGTCCCACTCTTGCTACCACTTAGCCAACGAGTCCACTCGGACCAGTCTCCTTGCATTTCGTGTGTTCTTCTGCTGTGAGCATTCCATGTCCTCAGCCAGAGTGATGCAGATGTGAATCATCCCGACAAGGATGCATACCGCCTCTGACGATATCATTCGCGCTCGCTACACGAATAGCTATTAGGCAAAACATGCTTGTCAACTTCGTCAGGTACCGCTTTGAGATCAGCGCAGCGCAGACGTCTCGTTCTACATACTGCTTCTCCGATGTTCGACATGATCCTTGCCAATACGTTAGTTGTCTTCTCAGCCTTTTTACATACCTAGTTGACATGGCTGTCAATGCCGTATGCCGAGAAGTGTTTTCTTTACGGTTAAGGTTGCACAGAGAATGCGCTAAATTCGCAAACGAAAAAAGCAGTATGTCAGATCTTCATAAAAATCAATCAGCGTATGTAGAATATTGTTACAGTACAGCTGATTGATTTTTATGAAGATCTGACATACGGTGTGGAAAAAACTGCTTTTTTCGTTTGCGAATTTTACCCTTTCTCTGTCCAACCTTAACATGAGTCGTTGTAGGAGAGGCTAGCCCATCAAGTAAGGTCCCGTTGAGACACATTACCCTTTGTCGAAAGTCCACAAAAGTTTATTCAGAGTGACGTCGGTGTTATACATAAATGCTGCCAATATGCTACGAGTGCCAGAAGCGTCTCGCGATAGAGTTAAATTACGATAAACTGTACAGACAACAACAGGAAGCCATCAATCTCAACAAGCTAGTTATGGAGTAGAATCACAAACTCGCATCCACATTTAGTAACTTCAATGTCCGAGATGGATTTGAATATATCGAAATGCTCTTAAACGAGTTGAAAGGCGAAATTAAAGCAGCTGCAGCTAATCATAATGAGCTGGCTGCTTCCAACAAGACTGGCAATACTGATGTCGTTGCCACAAAAAATCACAACATCATTATTCGACATATCGATGAAAGCTACGAAAAACAACATCGCAGCCTATGTCAACGAACTGACTACTGATATGACACGCGAGTTGAAACAAATTTGTTCAGAAATTGAATAGGTCAGCAGTGTGATAATTGACATAGCTAACAACTTTCGGCACAGAATATGATTTATAAACCCAACTTTCACTGATGATATTTTCGATGACATTTCTATTGCAGTAAACTCATTGGAACAAGGAACTACTGGTTCACCTAGTTCACCTAGAGGCTGAGATGTTCGTCGAGCAGCCTCAGGCTGGCGTTTCCTTGGCAACTCTAAGGTATGGAAGGCTGATTGGTCCGAATACGACGCACGTAAATTGCGTCGTCTTAATCAACAAAAAGCGGCGGAGGAAGCTAGAATAAAGAAGAAACGGAATAAACAGAGGCCCGCTAATGCACTTAACAGTACCCATAACAGTAACAATAATACCAAGCGTCGCAATAATCACAAGCACCACACAATTTTCGACGAAAATAGCGGATGTAATTATAACCACAGTGGATTTGCGTACCATGACAACAAACGCCGCGACATCGACAATCTTCCCTTGGATAGAGAGCTACTGGCTGAGGCAAGGGAATGTTTTTCGAGGCCTCCTTCAACTTCGTTCAGACATACCATTGCATTCCAGAGAGGCGATGTTTTAAATCCGTGCCCTACCGACCAACCTAGCACTTCACATCGAATAGCTTCTGCCATACCGATGTGCCCCACCGGAATTGGCGCCTGTCAGTGTTTTTGTCGCAATCGATGCGCTCATTCGAGTTTTGGATTTGGAAAGTCATCACTATTTACCATTTTGGATGTGTCGTTCTTGGTGGTTTGACATAATCTGTTTTATTCGTTTTTAAAATCTTAAGAGCTAACCTAGCTAACCTGACTTTACTACTCTATGTACATCAAGATGGGAGGAGTCAGTTACAATTCCAAGTACATAATTATGTACAGGTAGCGTAAAAAGGGAAAACAAATTGATGAATAAGTATGAGTGCATCGGTTACGATCGGTGTTTGTTTGTTACGTAAGGCTGGTTTTTTTATTTTTTTTTTATATTATTTTTTATTTGATTATATTGTTTTGTTTGCATTACATTTCTAATTTAGTATATTGAGTGTTCAGCCACAAGTGGTGACTTTTCATCCCTATTGTTTACATGATTCAGTTAATTATTATTAAGATATAATATGCTTTCGCAGTTAAGTGATTTTTGCAGTAGGATGTTTTAAACCTACTTGTATTCTGAATAAGGAGCTAAACAAATCTTATAAATTAACTTATAAACTATAAAGAGAGCCAATCGTTGCAACTGAAGATTGCAACGATTTTTGTCGGAAGTTGCTTAAAATACTGTTCGTCATAATTTCTAATGTTTCTATGTTTGCAAGTTTGTGCAACTCATTTGTGCTAAACCAGGGAAGACGCTTCAAAATCATTTTGAGAATTTTATTCTGAATCCTTTGAAGCGTTTTCTTCCTAGTAGCACAACAACTTGCCTAGATTGGCACTGCATATAGCATTGCCGGCCTAAATATTTGTTTATAAATTAATAGTTTGTTCTTTAGGCAGAGCCTAGAATTCATATTTATAAGAGGGTATAAATATTTTATATATTGGTTGCATTTTGTTTGGATTGCTTCAATGTGATCCTTAAAAGTGAGTTATTTATCGTAAATTAAACCCAAGTATTTAACTTGATCTGTCCACGTTAAATTCAAACCATTAAATTTAATAATATGGTTATTATTTGGTTTAAGAGAAGAAGCTCTTGGCTTATGCGGAAACACAATCAATTGTGTTTTTGCCGCATTAGTGGAAATTTTCCATTTTTTCAGGTAATCATTGAAAATATTCAAGCTTCGTTGCAGTCGACTGCAGATAATACGAAGACTCTTCCCAGTGGCTAAGATGCTAGTATCATCACAGAAAAGTGACTTTTTACAGCCTGTAGGTAGATTTGGAAGATCAGAGGTAAAAATATTGTAAAGTATTGATGCGACGCTTGATCCTTGAGGGACGCCTGCTTTAACGGGCAGCTTATTAGATTTACAATTCTGATAAGAAACCTGTAGGGTACGGTTAGTAAGATAATTTTTAATTATCTTTATTATGTAAATTGGAAAATTGAAATTCCACATTTTGGCAATTAAACCTTTGTGCCAAACACTGTCGAAAGCTTTTTCGATGTCTAGAAGAGCAATTCCAGTGGAATAGCCCTCTGAGATATTTGCCTTTATCATGTTCGTTACTCTCACAAGTTGATGAGTAGTTGAATGTCCAATACGAAATCCAAACTGCTCAGGAAGAAAAATAGAATTCTCATTGATATGTGACATCATTCTAGTTAGGATGATTTTTTCAAATAATTTACTAATAGGAGAGAGTAAGCTAATTGGTCGATAGCTAGATGCTTCTGCTGGGTTTTTATCTGGCTTCAAAATAGGAATAATCTTGGCATTTTTCCATCTTTCAGGGAAGTATGCTAATTCAAAACATTTGTTGAATATTTTGACCAAGTATCTCATGGTGATTTCGGGAAGGTTTTTAAGAAGAATGTTGAAAATTCCATCATAACCTGGAGCTTTCATACTTTTTAACTTTTTTATGATGGACTTGATCTCATCATAGTTTGTTTCAACAATATCGTCTAGAGACAATACTTGATTTGAAACGTTTTCATATTTTTGTAAGACTTCGATTTCAATAGGACTCACAACGTTGAGATTAAAATTATGGACGCTTTCAAACTGCTGAGCAAGTTTTTCAGCTTTTTCTTCGTTTGTAGGAGGTATGTGGTCACCTTCCTTCAAAGCTGGAATTGGTTTCTGAGGTTTCTTAAGAACCTTAAAAAGTTTCCAGAAAGGTTTACAATTTGGCTTGATTTGTTCAACCTCTTTCGCGCAATTTTCATTTCTTAAGAGTGTGAATCTATGCTTAATTTCTTTTTGTAGATCCTGATAGATACATTTCATAGCAGGATCACGAGAACGTTGATATTGACGTCTTCGAACATTCTTCAAGCGAATCATAAGTTGAAGATCGTCGTCAATAGTATTAAATTTTTTCTGTGTTGTTGGTACTGATAAATTTCTAGCATCAACTATAGAATTACTTAAATTTTGTAATGTCGTATCAATAAACAGCTTTATTTTGTAAATCAAGGTCATGATTAAAATTATTCTCAATATAAGTTTTGTACCTTTCCCAATTCGCTTTGTGGTAATTGAACACTGAGCTAATGGGATTGAAAACAGCTTCTTGAGAAAGAGAAAAAGTTACTGGAAGATGATCTGAATCAAAGTCAGCATGTGTAATCAATTCGCTACAAAGGTGACTTTGATCTGTCAAAACCAAATCAATTGTTGATAGACTCCTTACAGACTAATAGCACGTAGGACTATTCGGGAACAAAATTGAATAATAACCAGCAGAGCAATCATTAAAAAGTTGTTTACCGTTGGAATTGCTTTGAGCATTATTCCAGGCTCGGTGTTTGGCGTTAAAATCACCGATTATGAAGAATTTCGACCGATTTCTTGTAAGTTTTTGTAAGTCACCCTTCAAGAAATTAATTTGCTCGCCAGTGCACTGAAAAGGCAAATAAGCTGCAGCAATAAAAATGATACCAAGATCAGTTTCAACTTCGATACCCAAACTCTCAATCACCTTGGTGTCAAGAGACGGCGTAACGGAATGTTTGATCCTGCGATTAACCGCTATTGCGATTCCTCCGCCGAATCCAACAATTCGATCAAATCGATGAATAACAAAATTAGAGTTACTCTTCAATTTAATATTTAGTTTTAAAACGGCTATATGCACATTATGTATCCTCAAGAAGTTGAAAAAATCGTCTTCGCACGTTTTTAATGAACGAGCATTCCAATTTAATAAATTTAAATGATTATTTAAAGTCATTGTTAAACTTTAATTTCATTACAATTTTGTTAGAAAATTCCCAACCCGCTTGAAAAGCTTCAAACATGAAGGTAGAATTTAACATGGCAATCATCATAGGTAACATAGCCTCCTGTAGGTATTTTAATTTTTTTCCGTTACGCTACCCATTGGACTAAAGGAAGCGTTGGGTGCAAACGAGATTGAGGGCGTGGTAGTTGTAGCCGTTATTTTGGCATTGCTACCTGCCACTGAAGCATAAGATGACACACCATTGTAGGATGGTGTGACGGAGGTAGAAGAAGTTGTTAATCTATTTTGAATCGGATTAACAAGTTTGGGCGTGTTTTCTTGAAGTGTATCTGAAGAAGTAGGTACATTTTTTATTTGTTATTTTTGTTGTCTAGAACGAGAATTTATAATTTTTTCTCGAACAGGACAACCCCAGAAATACGATTTATGATTTTCGCTACAATTAGCGCATTAGAAACTTTTTGTGGTTTTTTTCACCGGACAAGTATCTTTCGTGTGCGATTTATCACCACAGATCATACATTTGGAATCCAAATGACAATTTTTTGTGCCGTACCCAAAGCCTTGGCATCTGCGACACTGGGTCAGATTTTGAATTCTGCCCCCATGTCGTCTATAATGTTCCCACTGTACTCGCACGTGGAACATAAAACGTGCTTTTTCAAATACTTTCAAATTATTAACCTCATTACGGTCAAAATGAATTAAATATAGCTCCTGGATAATTCCAGAGCGTACTGGCGTGTCATCGCCGGTAGCCTTTCTCTTCATAAGAATAACTTGTGAAGGAGAAAAACCAAGTAAATTTTTCAATTCGTTGGATATTTCATACAAACTTTGACCTTGAGGTAGCACTTTCAAGACAGCCTTAAATGGTCTATCTGTCTTGAAATCATATGAATAAAATTTATATAACTTCTCCGTAAGATACTGGAGTAGTCGTTTGTGGCCAATCAATTCCTCCGCTGTAACTCGACATTCTCCTCTTCGGCCAATCTGAAAAGAGACTTTTACGTCCGGAAGGAACGTCGAAAGCTCAGTTCGAAAGGCTTTGAAGTCGGAGATCATCACTGTTATAGGCGGAGACGATTGCGTTTTCTTCTCATTGGCATTATGCGCAATGCGAGGAAATTTAGAAATTTCATGAGCTTCACATTCGGATAAAACATCGAATGAGTTGCTGCAGTCAATTGAATTTTCGGGTGGAGAAGATACCCTTTTCCGTTTAGCTTTAATTTTTGGCACACGACTTTTCTGGGAGGACCCAGGCATGTTGGAAGAATTAAATATTTCTTTAGGCTGAATTGTTCTTGAAAAATGTTTTAGTCTTGAAAAAGACTGATTGAGTAGAAAAAGTAGGTAGTCTTGAAAAAGACTAATTGTCGAAAAAATATAGGTAGTCTTGAGAAAGACTGATCGAGCGAAAATATAGGTAGCCTTGAGAAAGACTGTTGCTGTTGAAAAACTTTAGGTAAACCAGGAGCTATCAAGATTTCTGACCGGTTCGAACGAAGGTTCAAGCCGGTATGACGCAAGGCTGTTTATATGTCGCCTTAGCATAATAATGACCTAGTGAGAATGTTGCTATAACAAGTGGTGTGACCCAGAATGGTTTAACTGGAATGCGCCCATCTGGTTATGCAAGTTGGATTTGAAAACGATCGTTCGAGTAATTTACGATCTGTGAGAAAATATGAGTGTGGCCTCGTTTCAAGTGGCCTGACTAAAGGATATGTTAGATTTGGGTTTTATGACCAGTGACCTGAGAAGGATTCACATTGGTGCATGTAGGGATTGGTTTTTATGACTTGTGGGAATATTTTGTAAAGTTATAAAGTAAGTCCGTTACATCATCCCCCTTTTGGTTGAATGATGTAGCGAACTGAAATTATTCATGAGCATGAGCATGATGACCGTACAATTCGTAGTTGCTATTCCGTGATTGACCAGAACAAGCGAAATTGCACAGAGAATCAACGAATGGGGCCTGGGAGTAGCTATCCTTTCTCAATGTGCACGTTTCGAGAGTTCTATACTTTTCAATGTCAATAACGGCGCCGGCCACGTCCTTACAGTCATCGGGGAAGGTAAGGAATGTTAGTGTAGCGAACGTTGTTATGGAGACCGTGTATACCTCTGCATCTCCACGTTTGCCACGGGAAGGAGTTTTTGTTATTGGGATTGGGTAAAGTGTTACACAAATCTGGATTCACCTTGATAAGTGATACGACCTATGCAACTTTCGGAAGTATTATCATTTGCTTGTTGCTCTGGGCAGTCGGCTGCCGAGAATTTATGATAGAGTTATCGTTTGCTGAATTAATTTGGAAATGCTTAAATGGTAAAAATGCAACTTCAACGCCGAACAGCCGACTGTCGGGAGTGTTACTTAAATTGGAATGAATCATATTTTTAGGCGATAGGTGAAGGTATTTATTATTCCCTGATTCTTCCTTGCGGCAAAATGCGACAGCCCAAGAAAATTACAATAAAATGAAAATGAAATAACAAAAAGCAATGAAATGACAATTATGAATTGTTTTTTATCTACTAACGTTTGAATACAATGCCGAAAAAAATTAATTCTTATGAAATCAATATTTGCGCGGGTTAATCTGCTGACTGATTTGCACTTTGAGTGATATAAAATAAGCACTACCAAAGCACCCCCCCCCCCCAAGGCGCGCGCTCATAGTTTAACGCTAATTACAGTAATGTTTCGATTATATCACTATGCGTTTATATCAATACACCCTCGATTATATCACGGTTTTATCTCGATTATATCACGCTTTTTGAAAAACAGACAAGGCACACTACGTTTTGATCCAATTAAGCTACTGGTTGTGTCCTGGCACTTTTAAGATATTTTTACAATTGATTTGCTGATTTACTTGTAGGGTAATGAGCCTATTATTGGGTTTCGGACTATTGCGTTAAGGGTAAATGATGAGGTCGGTCAAAAAGTCAAACTTTTTTATTCTTTTATCTTAAAGTATAGATTCTTAAGAATGTATCTAAGCAGTAGAAGTAAAGTTATGGCGCTGTTCACCGTGGTCGGAGGACGTGGCGCGAAGCTTTAAACGTGAATAATCTCAATATCATGTTTTACCAAAAACGTTGTTGCAATGACTAGGATAGCCGAAACATCTTTCGTTTGATTCCAATTTTTGTTTTAAATTCTTCGTAACTTATTTGCCGTGTCCTTAAGGAGGCGTCTGGTGCAGAGGGTAAAAAAATCGACTTCTTTTTTAGTCGCTTAATAGTTATCCGCAGGAAAATCTAACAAAATAATGAGAAAAACAAGATACGCAAGATATGGTAGGTATGCCGAGATATGCATTTTTCCTTGAATTGATGTGAATACTTTTCTTTTGGAAGGACAACATCAACGATTGGATATGGAACTATTTCTATGGATGTTGAAACAACGAAAACTGAATCGTAGGCCCTTCGAATACACTGATTTTAATAGTCAAGATATTTGCCCAAAACCTTAACGTGTCAGATTCTTTCAAGTTTAGTTTTAGGTGGTTCAACAATTTTAATAAACAGTGCGGGATACGTAAAGTGAAACTGTGTGGGAAAAAATTATCCATTTGACCCAATGCGTTGAACAAAGATGGCGGACGCTGCTCTAACCAACGGCTTCAAATGGGTAGTGTGATAATGGAAACATGGCAAAAATAGGCTCATTACCCTACTATGATTTATTCTTTTTGACTAACTTTAACTTTTTAATACTTTTTGTTAATATAAATACAAGGATTAATGCTTGAATGTAATTTTCTGTTTTGTTTTGAATATATCACGCTAAAATACAGACCGACCGTGATATAATCGAAACATTACTGTACTAAAAAAATTTCTTATTTTTTCGTGTCATAACAGCGACTAACATCGCCTCGCTCGTAACATGTTAGTCTTCTACAATTGGGGTTACAGGTGCGTGTTTACGCGCGCGGTTCAAGTGTTTATTACAATTCGACTGTCTGGAACGTATCTTGATAAGAACAATAAAACGCAACTTCAAATCGACAAAAAAAAACATTTACCGAAATGACCCATTTTAACTGCCTCCCAAGCCTCACAGAAAACTCACTCGAGAGTTCTGACTTGACACTACGCTCTCTTTACTCTTCCAATTTACAAATGCTTTTCGTCACATTCTTTTGAATAACCTGAGGTTTCCCACTGAAAGATTCAAGCACATATCGCTACACGAATAATACGTCCAAATAACTCTCCATAAAACCAAAAGCTAGAGTGTCTGTTAAGTTATCAAAACACAAAAAACAACATCTATACATCGATTCGACCCCGCCATCTTATTTGAAAACCCCAAAACATGAACTGAAAATCACAGTGTAATCGGTTCCACGTCAAACTATACTAAACAAAGAGCATAACCGCATAAAACCGACATACTCAGTATGTGCAATAAAGGTCTCATTATACCGCAATACTAACCAAAGCCGTGTTTCAACAGTGGCTAGTGACAGGGGTTTCCTAATGTGCACTACGCTATAAAAATGTATGGACCTGACAGCAACTGAAGCTGGAACCCTCACTTAGCTCCGGGGTGAAACAAAGACTGCATACGTGTATGACTAACAATAACAGAACACATACCCCGTAATCGTTCTAGCATGCAACAATTTTGAAAAGAATAAAACTGAAATAGACTCTACATCACTTTCAACATAATATACAAAATATCTATAATACAATACATATTGTAATTTTTCTGTTACATGGGTAGATATATAATAAATTACTAAACAATTTCGAAAAATGTGATATGATGTCAGTGAATTATTTCGTTCGCGTAGCCTCCGCCCATGCGCTTAACATTCTATTGAAATTAAACACATAAGCATCACAAGACGCTAGAAATTCTTATTTTTGCTGAATGAAACTTAATGCAATGCAGAGATGCCAGATACTTTTTTCAAATGTCTGCAATAATAATTTTAAAAGTCTGGGAAGAACAAAAATGTCAGGAAAGCTAGTGTAATCAAAAGCCTTTATATTCAAAAATCTGTAAATATCTGCAACCAAACTAAAAAATCTGCAACTATCTGCAACCAAACTAAAAAATCTGCAAATATCTGCGTCATCGAAAAAATCTGCAGCTTAAATTAAAAGTCTGCCAATTTGCAGACTTGTCTGCAAATCTGGCATCTCTGATGCAATGTCATTAAAATTCCTATTGGAATCGTCTCACCCACTTTAAGTATGGGACGATGCACACCATCCCAGGAAACCATTCCAATGGTAAAACATATGCCAAATGATTGAAGTGGTATTAGTTCAAACGGAATTTCATATCGCACACACACTGCCAGATTCTCACTAAATGGATGCCATATTTGTCCAGTCATATAGTCAGTCCACTATTTATAGGAATCAGATTTCACTTCCACAACTTCACACGTTAATTCTCCAGTACACTCATCACTGCAATATGAATATGGCCCTCTATACCATGCGAAAACACCACACATTTCACCAGTATACTTAAATGAACCTTCCCGATCCCTATCTTTGTATCGTAAACAAAAATGACTGCTGCATTAGCGAGAATCGAACACTCTTCGGGAACAAAATGACACACCCTCCCGCACGAGTGATTCAAAACACTAGCAGATTGCAGATAACTGCATTTCATAGACACCAAAAATGCAATATCTCGTAATTAACAAACGTCACACTGTATGACAGATATGCATTTTCCGGTCAGCAAAGAACAGCTGTAAGTTATTTGTGGAGGTTCGCTGCCCGATAAAGTCAGTAACATATTAAGTTAGTTCCAACACACGGAAGTCACTCCGAAGTAAACAGGAGCAAAACATACTTGCTGCTTTTTACTCCGCTACCAAAAGAAGAAAAAAGAGAAGAACAGGGCACAGGAACGATTCTCTCCGGAGTACTTCCAGTTTCTTCCGGTACTGGAACAAACCCATTCATAACCCTAACCCAATGCAAATTAAAAATAATAATACTTCCTCTGGAACTTTGGGGACGTAGCACTCATCACTTTTTGCGATTATACGTCACCAGTAGGCTATATTGTGATACTATCCACACTAATACAAGTATCAAATTCACATCACATCACTACCACTATACATCGAAAATAACAAAAATCTTGCAACAAAAATGCTAAACCGACGTGTTATTAAAACACCATAGAAACGCATATCATCCAATAAAATTCAATATTGTATTTATCAATAACACTTAGGAACACTTTATTCGGGCAGATATCTTCTGTGTCTGAAATATTGTTAAAAAACGCTATAAAATGACCGGATTTACGCGGAGCCAAAAAAATTACGGCCGACCGATAGCAGTGCTGCCTGACTCCTGATGTAGCGAACTGAAATTATTCATGTGAAAAAACTGACTCCCTTACAATTCTAATGAATATTACATTCAAGATGTTGTGTTTTTATGTTTTAACCGAATTTTACAGTTTTTCTGAGTGAGGCTCGGAAAAACTTCACCTACTTTCATGGCAATTATTTTTTTGATATCTTCCTTTTTTTGTATGAAAGTTAGGCTCGGTGGATCGAATTTTACTATATTATACTATATGATTTTACTATTTTATGCATTTATTATTTATTTATTTAATTTATTTGATAAGGCAGGTTTGCGTTAGCTTAAAGGTGTCAATCTTGGTTTGTTTTACATTTCAATTTACTTAAAACTAGGCGATTACATATTGATTTTTTAAAAGTTATACTAAGGAGAATTTATAGCTACAGAAGGGGATAATATAATTTTCGTAACATTAAGGGGGTCATTTAGTTTTTATGGCAATATGGTTTGACATTTTTAGCAGGAAGATTATTGAAGCAAATAAGTTTTAACTAAGGGGGACAATTTTTATAACTATCTTAAAACTAGGAATAACTAGAGAGCGTGATTTGATTTTGTAAAGATTCGGGGAGATTAATTAGAGTTATTTTTTGTGGTAGTAGAGTTGGGCATTTTCAATGAGATTATACAATATAATAGTTAGAACTAGAAGAGATATAATGGGGGGGGGGGGGGTAATGGGTGATACTTCTGGGTATTAAAGTCAGAGGAGGGAGGGTGGATAAAGATGGCAGGGGAGAAAGTTATTAACTTTCAGTTTCAGGCATCCGGAGATCAACGGCATAGGATGTAGACTCGAATGGCCTTTATCAAGATGAATTATGTACAGGAAGGCCGGGTGTTCTTCCTCGAGTCGGAAGGGGTTTCTCCAGACGGCTCAGATGCAGATCGGAAAGAGTTCGAGTTTTTGTTGGCTCATTCGACAGAGATTTTTTGTGTCGCCTTGGAGTCCCATCAAACGTTCGTGGGTGTATGGTACAGGTGGAAGAGAGCG